>NW_018403984.1:1102550-1114150 GCF_002113885.1 Mizuhopecten yessoensis
GGGTAGTATTGGGTAGTATTGGGTGGTATTGGGTAGTATTGGGTAATTAGACGCGCCGAGAGGAACGTGTGCAGTTCGTTGATTTGTTGATGTTTTCTGTGTAGACTGCAAAGATTATGGATGACGACAGTTCTGATGGCGATCTCATGCAACCTGCTCTTATAATCGATGGCGATGGAATCGGGGATGAGTTCAATCTCGATATACCTCCGACATCAGGCAGTGAATATCTCAAACGAGTTCGGTAAAACACTACATCGCACCACAGGGGTTCGTAACAAATGTCTGAAATACATATATGCTATATACTGGTATGTGTCGCAGCACACATAAACATATGTATGTTGTATGTATGTGTATGCTTATGTGTGCTGTGACCCATACCGGTATAGCATATGTGTATTTCAGACATTTGTAATGAACCCCTGTGAGCACACCAGTCTTCTCCTAAAATGTTAAAGTTCAACACGACAACATAATTTTGACAAGCGCCGTGTTGCAGTCGGCACAATCATGCCCGATAAAAATAGCCGACCAGCGGCCCATTGTGCTTTAGGAGTAAAATAAAATAAAATAAAGTAAAAATAATCTGGATCTGGATCCAGTGTCTAGTGACTGGTAACACGCCAACGTTAACCGCATATACAAAAAAGGAGACAAATACAACCCAACAAACTACAGACCAATATCACTCACATGCATCGCATGCAAACTCCTAGAACACATCATCACAAGCGCAACCATGAAACACTTAGAAGACAACAAAATACTGAACGACCTACAACATTGCTTCCGCACATCAAGATCTTGCGAAACACAACTCATTACATTCATACAAGACCTCGCACAGAACCACAACAACAACAAACAAACAGACATTATTATAATGGATTTTGCCAAAGCCTTCGACAAAGTCCCACACAAACACCTACAGTACAAACTAAATTATTACAGCATCACCGGAACCACATTAACATGGATAACAGACTTCCTATCACAATGCACCCAAACAGTATTACTTGAGGGCAAACACTCCGACAAAATCCCAGTAACATCTGGAGTGCCTCAAGGAACCTGTTTGGGACCAGTCCTCTTCCTCATATACATCAATGACTTCCCCAAATACATATGACACAGTACACTAAGACTTTTCGCAGACGACAGCATACTATATACAAAACAATCAACAACAAAGACGACACGACAAAACAACAAGCAGATTTAGATGCAGCTAGTAAATGGGAAGAGGACTGGCTCATGAAATTCCACCCAGACAAATGCACCATACTCACTATATCACCAAAACGCACACAAATTAAACACCAATACACACTCCATGACAACACACTAGAATATGTAACTTCAAACAAATATCTAGGCATCACACTCCAAAACAACTGAAAATGGGACAAACACATTAACAACATCACATCAAATGCAAATAAATCACTAGGCTTTCTGAAACGCAACCTAAAAATAAATTCACCACACATAAAAAAAACATGCATTCAAGGCCATTGTAAGACCAAAACTTGAATACTGCTCTTCAGTTTGGGACCCACATTATACAAATAACATGCATAAACCAATTAGAAAAAGTACAACGAAGAGCAGCAGGATATGTCCTAAACAAATACCATAACACAAGCTCAGTCACAGATATGATACACAACTTGCAATGGCCAACACTACACACACTCAGAACAAGAACAGGTATTATTCTTCTATACAAAATAATACACCAACAAGTAGCAATACACACTAACAATCTCATCCCGGCCGACACCAGAACACGTCAAGGACACGTCCGTAGTTACAGACATATCTACACATCCAAAGACATATACAGACACTCATTATTTCCATACACCTGACCATAATACAATGGACTCCTACCTAACAATAATAAGCCAATCAAATACACTAGCAGAATTCAGGACATGCACCACATACAACATAATCAAACATTTACAATACCTACAACATAACTAACACTCACTCACTGCTTTTAACCTGTTTTTATCCTATAGCAAATAACAAAAAAATCAAAAAAATCAAAAAAATCATCACTGTACATAATTAACGCACTTCAGCACAAGACCCACTTTCTTAATCGTCCGTATCGACGGAGGAAGCTAATAAGATGAAGATGAATATCTGTACGATGTAGGGCCTTCTCAGGCATAAGCACATCGGGAGAGATAGTGTTAGAGGCGCTTAGTCGTGCAGTTGTAGGGCTAACTTGAAACCCTTAAGTAACTCTGCACGCACAACGTTGTCTGGAAGCTGATTCCAGTCGATGGTATTTTTGGGAAAGAATGAGTTTTTATTGACAGGTGTATTAAAGTTTGTAGTTTTAAAGCACCTAGAGTTGTTGGTTTCCTGGCTATCTAATGAAGTTTTTTTCAACACAGTCTGTCAACCGTTTGGTTCTAATGTTCTGTTTCCGTCAGATTGGTTTTATATAGTCCTGACAGTGAAATAGCTGGCACCAGCCCCTCAACCACTTTATAAAATAACGCTAGTCTGTTCTGCTTCCTTTTCTCTTGAAGTGGAGACAGGCCCAGGTCCTGGAGCATCTGGGTGACACAACCTGATTCTTGGGAGGTGTAATCTCTACGCTCTAGCTGGTCGATGTCTTAATCTGGATTTCCATCAATCCAGCTACCACTAATCTGTTTGTACCACCATCCAGCTACCACTTAAATGTCACACAATTGTGGTTGTCTCACAGTCCAACTACTGCAGATTAGATTGTTTCATATTCTATTGCCACTCGTGATTGTCCCACCCATGATTGTTCCACCATTAGGCTTCCATATAATCTGGATTTCCAACAATCGAGCTACCACTGATTCCTTTTTACCACCATCCACCTACCACAAATCTGGTTGTCCCACAGTCCACTTATGTAAATCAATAATCCTATATCACTTACTTTTTTGTCCCACAATCTATTGTTACATAACCACTAATTGGTTGTCTAAGTAACTATCCATCAAGTGCTATAGGGGAGCAGATTGACATTCTGAATTCTGCTAGTGTATTTTAATGAATTATTCTTGTGGGTAGGAGGTTCCATTGTATTATGGCGTATGGAAATAATGAGTGTCTGTATATGTCTTTGGATGTGTAGATATGTCTGTAACTACGGTCGTGTCATTGAAGTGTTCTGTTGTCTGCCGGGATGAGATTGTTAGTGCGTATCTAGGGGATCGATCATACTACAAAGTTTGCTTAACATGGAATTGCACATTTGACACTAACGCCATCTATGACCTTATATAATATCTCTGCCCTTATATGGAATCTGATATCGTCTTATATGGATTTCATTCATTTACTTTTCACTCATATGCAAATGTTTTTGGCAGCTACCTCTAGCGTTTTCATTCATACCATAGTGAAGCCATTTTGTGGTTAGCCAACTAATCGGCAGAGAAAGCATTCACTTCAATACTTACTTAACTAGCCATATGTATGTGAAAAATACAACAATGCATGTATTTTGTAAGTATACAATTGATAAAAAATATTCTGATTAAATTTCTCAAGAAGCTCTGTTTGCTGAAATTGTTTTCACCACACTCTTCCCCGAAGCAGATGGTTTCCCCTGACCTACTTTGTGTAGTGTTCCTACCTAACTACAATACACAGTTCCCGTCACAATGTTAGGGTCACTAACGTTTTGCTTTATATCACAAAAATTACCACTGCAAATAAACCTGAAATTATACCGCTGACCACTTGAATATGACTATTCTTTCGGCAGAATTAAGAAACTCTCTCCAAAATATTCTGTCCATTTCAGTATAGTCACAGAAAAGATCGACATGACCAATACATTAACAAAAGAAAAGAACTGTAAAGCTAACCATGCTTTGATTACTTTAGCTACTCGTCAAACAGACTGGATGTGGCCGAAGGTCACCGCCGAAGGTCACCGCCGAAGGTCACCGCCGCGGTTTACCTGTATTTCTGCAAAACCTTATCTCCCTTAGTAGCTGAATAACCTGATCAGCCGGATTTTAATGAAGTCAGTCTATTTTTAGGGTCAAACCATATTTGTGAGCTAGTACAAAGCTTTAATCTCCCTCAGATGTAATATTAGACTAACCCAATCAGTCAGATTTTAGATGCTTTTGTGCCGCTTTTGTAACACAAGTCAAAATTAAAAGAAGTACTAGCAGAGACGTGTATTTTGTTATATATACGTCTTTGGTTATACACATAATATTTAGAAATATCCTCGATTTGTTCTGTAAATTGTCTCATCTCACATTTCTAGCCACTTTTACTAAGAACAATAAATCAACAATGGTTGGACTTTAGTAACTCGGCTGGTATATTCCCATATATATACTATATATATATAGAATCATAATTCCTGTGAATCGAGATAGTGATAGGCTTTAGAAACAGCTTTAAACAAAGTTCTTAATTTATCTTTTTTTATTGCTTTATTATTTTATCTAGACAAGAAGCCAAAGATTGTCCAAAAGTAGTAGTTGCTCAAGTGGATCAGGCCGGATTTCGTCAAACAGTTCTGCTAAATCAGGTAAGTCACATCTACACTAAACTCTATCCCGAGTTTCCTCTGACCCTGGCACCAGATATCTATCTACTGTACACTAAACTCTAGCCCGAGTTTCCTCTGACCCTGACACCAGACTTAGACATTTTGACAGAACACCAGACATCTATCTACATTAAACTGTAGCCCAAGTTTCCTCTGACCCTGACACCAGACATCTATCTACACTAAACTCTATCCCGAGTTTCCTCTGACCCTGACACCAGACATCTATCTACACTAAACTCTAGCCCGAGTTTCCTCTGACACCTGCATACTTGCCAATTAACTCTCCCGATTTGGTGTCCGGCCAGAGGAAACCCGGTCCAAGTATAACACTGTATACCTGGACATTTTCGCTGTAATTTAATTTTGCCTCTTTTGTTTTCCCTATTGAGGGGGAATTTATTATTACAGTGAATATTTGTTAACAACATAATATACATATAAATTAAATGTGAAGGGCAAATTTAACATTGGGCGCAAAATGGATTTTCTTGTCAAAAGGCAAGACTGGGTGATAATTTCCCGGTGTACAGTATTGGTTTGTCATGGCTGTGTGGTTCCATCTGTATCAAATCTGGTAGTCTCAGAGTCTCATGAAAAGGTTGTTTAGTATTGTACAATCTATTGCAATAGCTACTCATGCAAACTTCTTGGTCTGATCAGATTTTGGAGATCAAAGGTCAAGGTCAGATGCTTGTGAATATAATTTTGATGTAATATTGAGAAGACGGACATTGCCAAACCTAAATGACAGTGGAACTTCAAAAATCAAGCTATGTTCTCAGTGAATGTGTTGACTGGTATTCACTGCGAGATACCTGGATGACCTGACAATTTTGTACGGAAACAGGTCGATTTGTCCTCTAATTAAAGACTGACTGGACTGGGAAACAGGTCAATTTGTCCTCTAATTAAAGACAGACTGGACTGAGGAAACAGGTCAACTTGTCCTCTGAAAGACTGACTGGACTGAGGAAACAGGTCAATTTGTCCTCTAATTAAAGACAGACTGGATTGGGGTCACTGGTCGATTTGTCATCTAAAAGACTGATTGGACTGGGGTCACAGGTCAATTTGTCGAATAAAAGACTGACTGGACTGGGGAAACGGGTCAATTTGTCGTCTAAAAGACTGACTGGACTGGGGTCACAGGTCGATTTGTCATCTAAAAGACTGACTGGACTGGGGTCACAGGTCAATTTGTCGACTGAAAGACTGACTGGCCTAGGGAAACGGGTCAATTTGTCGACTAAAAGACTGACTTGACTGGGGTCACAGGTCGATTTGTCATCTAAAAGACTGACTGGACTGGGGTCACAGGTCAATTTGTTGACTGAAAGACTGACTGGCCTGGGGAAACGGGTCAATTTGTCGACTAAAAGACTGACTTGACTGGGGTCACAGGGCGATTTGTCGTCTAAAAGACTGGCTGGACTGGGGAATCAACAGGTTGGTGAAGTCTAGATGTATAAACTGAACTTCTGCATATGACATCCTGTATGATATTGAAGTGGAGACATACATAGATGTTTAATAAGTCCATTCTTATGTTACTTTACAGGTAACAAGCTGCCTCCCTGCTCCTAAAGGATTTTCTTTTGACCTAGCTTGGCAACGTACTCAGATTGCTAACTTTGCAGAACTGCGCCAGGTATAAGCACTCATTCGTCAGTAAAACTTGATCACTAAACCTATGTCAGCTTTTCTTTCAATGTCATGTGATTAAAGTAAACAGAACGAATCAATTTTACAACATGTGGATCAAATAGATATAACATATACATACATCATGTACTTTCAGTGCTCCAAATATACATTTTTACTTGTGGGTAATTGTAGGACACCTGTCAGAGGGGTAAAACAAACGTAAAATATATTGTTTATTCCCTTTGTCACCACATACAGATTCAAAATGAAAAAAAATACTGCCATTGATTCCTGCTTTTACACGTGGGGCTTTGACTTGCGAGAACAAATTCAAAAGCAATGCCAAAACTTAGGAGGTCACTGTTTTGTTTGCTGTCGGTCTTGTAATACATGACTTAGCAGTCACATATGACCCGGTCCCATTGAAGTGATATTGAGCGTGGCTATTGTTGAGTTTGCTTTATTGAGTCTGTAAATTCAGGAATCACATTTAAATACAAAGTTATATTCTTCACAAAACCTAAGACATACACATTAGGTAAAACATAAATTGATGTTCTCGCAAATAAGTGCTAAGTCACAAAAATCAAGTATCATGTGAAATATATAAGTAATCTACATGTATATGTGTGGCTGCTTCAGTTTCAGGAGGCAATAGAACAATTTTAATTTACCTACTGTTAACAGCTATGTTGAACAAGCTTTGAGTTTAACCCTTAATTCTTCTGTATTTTTGAATTTGCAGAACTTGGCAAGACAAAAGGCTCTCAGAAAAAAACAGCCACTCATTGAGCAAAAGAACTTGGTATGTTTGTTTCCATAGAATGTGTTTGTCTCATTTAGCTCACATGAGACGAATTCCCAGGATAACTGCCCTGGTAGATACAACAACATTCCTTATAAATATCTGGATAAAGAAAATTTGTTGTCGGTCTATTCTAACACATACTTTCAATTAAATACAGCAATGATGAAGTGTTTCTCTAAGATACATAATAGCTTTTCTTACATTGATATCATAGCAGTGTTGAATTGTTTTTAGCTCACCTGGTCCGAAGGACCATGGTGAGCTTATGCCATACCGCAGTGTCCGTCGCCCGTCCGTCCGTCCGTCAACTTTTCCTTTAAAACGCTACTAGTCCTGAACGGCCAAGCAGATTTTGACTAAACCTTTAAAATCCTTCTTCTACCATAGGGATTTAGGGATTTTATCCTAATTAAGATTGGAGCATCAATGGGCCAAGGGGACTGAATTTTGTATAAGCAGTGGGTGTGGTCTCCCAGTGGGCAGAAGGGCTGGGTCCAATAGGAGAAATAGAGGTGAAATATTTAAAATCCTTCTTCGACCATCGTGATTAAGGGATTTTATCCTTATTTAGTCTGGAGCATACTTTAGCCAAGGGGACTCAATTTGGTATAAACGGTTGGTATGACCCCCCTATGGGCATAGGGGTGGGGCTCAGTTTGAAATTTGTTATATCTCAAGTACTGGATGGATCTTTCTGAAATTTCATATGTACTTACAGTACCTACCATGGAGTGCTATATCTTTACTTCATACCAATTATTTTAAACATATTCAGGTGAGTGATACAGGCCCTCTGGGCCTCTTGTTCATTGGTAATTTTGTGTATGGCAGCCTGCTGGTAATGATGTGGAGGGTTGGTGTCGACTGTGCTTTGGGAGGCTGCAACCACCAGGTTCAAGGCCACAGGAAGTGGTACCAGAGGAGGTTGAAGATCAAACACACAAAGGAACTCTTCCTTTCCTCAGCATCGTCATGGCAATGGATCAGGTAAAGGATCACACATCTATTTCTTAAATGTTGAGCTTGATTTTGTGCTGTTCTTGCAATTTAGTTTAAAACTAGACTTTTGATATGGATATGGTAGGATATATTGTATGCCATTTACTGTTAATTTCTTTGTGTATAAACTTATTTATAGAATCATTACTTGAAAAAACTGTGAGATGTCTCATTTATATCTGAATTGCCTGAAATAAACTCTCAGTTATGTTTTTGACAAAATAATTAAAATTGATCATCAACGTTAACCTCTGTGTCAGTAATTAATTTGTACAGAGACTGGTCGGTATACATTTTATAAAATCCATCCTTGTCATCTCCAAGTAACAACTGCTTCACTTACTGTGCGGCGTGGTATTCTGCCATCTGCTTTGGTTTTCACCCAAGATTTGATAAATTTGTTTTGAATACAAGTTTGAAATGACATTTTATAAACTAAATTGTAAGCTCTGGATATCCGTTGTTACAAAATTGCTCATTCACATTACAATCTGCACTTTCAAGAAGAATAGGTTGTTGAAAGTCTACAGAAATTTGTTGCAGTATTATTAAAAAAAAAAAATCATCAAATAGGACTAAAACAGATTATTTGGTTTCAGTCAGTACTGGTGAAGGTTCTGGAGTATCATGTCAACTGGTTTGAGGCCACTGGCTTTACAGAAAGACAGGTTTGTATTTGTGGATTGAGACTATTGTCATATTGATATTCACACATGACAACACATGCTCAAATAGATATTTGTTGCTTGAAAATTGTGTTTATAACTATATCCATGTAGCCAATACATATGTCCACTACTGACTGATTAGAAAAGACACATGTATTTACTATTAATGTATTGACTGACATGACCAACAGTTTTTTGATGTCACTTTTCTGTAAATCGACCTTTGTTTCGCAGTGTTTTTAGATGAAAGGGCCAAGTGAGCTTATGTCCTTGAATATGGTAAAGGTGATTTGAACTTTTAAGTTTTCTGGAGCACTCTTGGGTTAAGGAGACTCAACATTATTATTTAAATGGAGGATACGATCGACCCCCATGGGGCAGATATCTGGGGTCAAATAGGGGAAATAAAGAACTTTAAAACCCTAGTTCTTCAGTACAAGCTACACATAGGTGAGTATAACACACTTTTGTGCCAATGTCCAGCAACTTTTTGCCCACGGGCCACAACATTATATAAAAGAAAGGTGTTTTTGAAAAGTTTACAGTTTTAACGGAAAAGCTCAAATGAAAGTATCAAGATAGGACTACAATCAGAGAAGGTCATAATAGGGGACATGTTTGATTTGCAGTTCTTTGATTGGTTTTGATAACTTTTTGTGTGTTACAGGGTTGCTGGTTCTATGCCCTGTTAGCCTGGCTACAGAAACCTCTGATACCTGAAGCCTGCTCCCTCTTACGGTCACTGGCTAGAGGGGCAGCAAATCTCAGAGCTACTCTGGTGAGTCTTACAACACTGAAAAATCTTAAGTCAATCCATATAAAATTGCCCTGTACTTCTTCCCTCTAAGTAATTTTTTTTTGACAAAGTATCTTGGCATATGTAATATCTATAACAAATACATTTTTTCTGTTATCAGGACTCCGTAGATAATCCCCACCTGGTGCCTCTAAACCTGTTCATCTGTTTAGTGTCTCGCTACTTTGACCAATCTGATCTAGCTGACACCGGATCCTGACACCGACAAGAAATTGTAGACTAAGTCAACTTCTTGTTCAAGCCCACACAAAGATGTCATTCTTCCTACTACCGAGGCATCAAAAGTGAGGGAGGAATGTAAATTTCAGAATCATGTCAGTTCAGACTTCTTGAATTTGTGCCTCAGGCTTAGCAAGCTCATCTGAACTGGAGATTCAAATTTATCTTTAAGAATAGATTACAAAACTGTTATGAAATACAGCCACTTGCCACTGTAAATCTGGTTGTAAAAGAATGTTTCATAAACTAATGATGTTTGTCAGTTAGTAGTTTGAACTTGAAAAACATTAATTTCATCAGACAGAATTTATTACCATACTGCAAGAAACTGGAAAGATTACATATACTAACTTGACTACAGAGGATATCAAGACATTTTCTATAAGGACACCATCTTCCTGATGTGTATGTGGTGTTTTAAACAATGCAGCTTGTTATTAAGTCATCAAGTATTTTTAGAATGAGAGGTGCGATCATATGTAGGTATGTGGACTTTTTAATACTTGTATGTGTGTAGTTTGAAAGTTCGGAGGGTCCCGGGTTCAAACCCCCGGTTTGGTCGTGCATTTTTTCAGCTCCTTCTACACATGTACATGCTGTCGCTTGTGATAGAACAAGAGAATCCAGACGCTCTACTGCTGAGCTATATGGAAATTTCCTGTAGCAAACTTCAGCAAGGAGATTTTGACACTATGTGTTATGCACAAGATTTACAAATTTGTGATGCCAGAGAATATATGTGAAGAGTATGGAAATATGTGGTTGTGAATGTATATATGGAGTCTGTGAATGTATGAAGTTTGTGAATGTATACATGTATATGGAGTTTGTGAATGTATGCATATGGAGTTTGTGAATGTATACATGTATATATGGAGTCTATGAATGTATGGAGTTTGTGAATGTATACATGTATATGGAGTCTGTGAATGTATGTATGGAGTTTGTGAATGTATGGAGTTTGTGAATGTATATATGTAGTCTGTGAATTCACCCAGGCATGGGTTCAGTTTGTGAGTGTAAAGTTTGGAAAGATATGTGTGATTGTAAACGGTATATGTGCGTGATTGTAAACGGTATATGTGCGTGATTGTAAACGTGTCATGTCACGGCACTGTGTTGTATCTCTTAACAAGATACTTTACTCCGCTTGTTTCAGTCTACTCAGCTGTAAATAGGTACATGGTTGGGCAGTGCTGGAATTGTTGAATGCTATCCGTGACCGCCTATATGGTAGTACTGGCTATATGCTCCCCAGAGAGTTGAGAAAGATATTGGCTGGTTGCAAAGGCACTGTAACCACGGATAATAATTTGTGACACGCTTTGAGACGACCTACAACTTAGGTTGTGATAAAGTGGTATATAACCACCTCAAATTATTATTACTCATATTATTTTTATTTGGGCTGTCACATGTGTATATTGCTGCCTGGGTGATCACTGGTTTAATGTAGTCGGATACTTGTATGTGGATAAATGTTTGCTTGATACAAAACTATGAACATGTGAATGAGGTTAACATTTTAATATTAATGAACATGTGAAGTTTTATATTTGAAAAGTGAGAAATAAAAGTCAATTTTTCAGAAAAACAAAATGATGTGATTTTTATTTCAAATATATATAGCACTTTTTAGGTCACCTGAGACAAAGTCTCAAGTGACCTATTGCGATCGCCTTTTGTCCGTCGTCGTCCGTCGTGCGTCAGTAAACAATTTACATTTTCGACTTCTTCTCCAAAACCCCTGAACCAATTTCAATGAAATTTTGCAGGGACCTTCCATGGACAAAGGTCAACAAAAATAGTTGCCGGTTTAGTCCTAAGCCCCCAGGGGCCTGAGGGGCGGGGCCAAAAAGGGTC
>NW_018403984.1:1115498-1209445 GCF_002113885.1 Mizuhopecten yessoensis
GGGGGGCAAAATTTATTATGGTTTATAATGACAAATGATACTTTGAATATTACATGTTAATAACTTGATTGGAATTATAACCTTGAATTGACAGTTTGATACTTTGAAAATTTTGAGCCAGCCCTACCCCCAAGGACTGTAGGTGCTAGTTTCAAATCCTTTTTAGTCTGAAATCTGTATGCTAGATATTGAGTAAGGTGGTTTTATTGTTTTTTTTCACTTTGAATAATATTTCTGTTCATGTTAAAAACAAAATCAACTCTCTGTATAAATATATCAGGTGACCGTTAAGGCCCATGGGCCTCTTGTTTCTTAAGCCTTGAGAACTGACAGTAAACCAGACACGTGTATAGATATATTTTATCAGCCTTTCTGAGGTCAATAATTAGCTGGTTTGTCGTCATTTTCTTCAAATTTCCCAATCCTTTATAAGTTCAGTTTATTCCTGGTACAGGATCGGTTATGATCCTGTACACCAGACTCAAAATATAAATATACATTTCATAATACAAGTCTGTACTGTCAGGATTTCAGCCTGACAAGTTTCAAAGTCATGTTTGTTAGCGGTATATTTGTTACTGAAAAGCGTTCTGGTACATTTTAGAGTTTATGCTTTCGTTAATACATGTTTATGTCAAAATGCTCTCTGAAAAAAACAAGAACATAATACAACACATTAAATATTTTGGGTTCTGAACATACTCCAGATTTTCTGAAATGGTGGAGAATTAATTAGTACTCAATTCATGTAGTTACATAAGAGTAAATATTCAGTATTTTAGTAAATGCAAATGTTAAAAAACACAAACTGTTTCTTCATAAAGAATGATTTATTTATTTCCAGCTTTGAATTGTTCATATTGCATTTTTTGCACTTAAAGCAGAGTTTGACATTTAAAAAAAAGCCAATATCTTCACATTTCTAACAATGGAATAATAAACCAACATAACAAAGTGCAATCAATGACTACAAAGCTCTATGGCACCAGCCATAGCTCAATATTTATACCCAAACTTCTTACGGTTATTTTTAATACAAATTTGTGATAATGTAAGTCTGATAAAGGATCATAAAAAACTAGTTAAGTTAGCAGTGAGCTTTGATACACTCAGCCATCCTAATGCTTGGTTTCATTAAATGGACGTAGGAAGTAGGTGTGATACATACTTATGGAGTCTGAAGCTTTTAAAAAACTTGCCCCAAAAAAATCTCAAGTTTTCAGGTGGACCGCAGATGCTAACACAGACACCTTGGGTACATGATTAGCCCATGGTTACTTGTAAACTGAGAGCTAACCAATAATTTTCTGTTACTTACAAACCCTCGATTTATCACTACAGGCTCAGCCATAGTGGTGTCTAGGGATAAACATTTAAGATAAGAGGTTGTTGAAAAAACACTGAATCTATATAATGACGTACAGATGAAGATGGAGCTTGTGTCAGGGTCAGTTTGATGAGAAGTTCTCCAACCTTCCACTGAATTGTCTCCTGATTTACCTGTTTAAGATTTCTGTCACCCTCTATTGGGTATGTTTTCTCTGTCACTGCCTAGGGTATGACAGAATGCAAGAAACTGTACGATGACAATAAACAATAAACAATGACGTCACAATCAGCTTTTGATTGGAGACGTCAATTGTAAATTAAACATTCCAGACTACTGTTGGTGGAGTTGTGACTGAAATAATAGGATGGAGAAATAACCCTCTCCTTCCTTGTGGGTGGAACAGAGAAATCTCTCTCAGGATGGAGATTTACCTGTCAAATCCTCCAGGTAGGGGAGGATTCTATTAATCTTTGATATAGTTTGAAATTGTTTCTTCTAAACTTTTGAAAGATTTAAAAAAAGTGTTAAGGTACATGTATGTACTGTATTTGGAAAAAAATACAATTAATATTTTGCAAACATCTAGTTATTTTGGAACTTAACATCTACAACAAACACTTTTCAAGATAATCTGTAAGCAATAGTGAAGGAATGGGATGCAGAATGAAGAAACGTTTATGTGAAGCACTTACAAAGTGCAGAGCACTTATAGGGTCAAACAGTAAACTGATTGTCTTGTGCCAAACAGTATCATTCCCATAAGCTATTAAACATAAACAAAACTTAACCAAAATACCTTAAAAATCGTACAAATTAATAAAATAAACACAATGAGAGGACATAAAAACAGGTCTTTTCTGTACGGAAATTGGATCACAGAGAAGTTTAGGGTACTCAAGCATCTGTGTTACTTTCAATTCACTAGCAAATCAACAAGTCTCACTTTTTAAATCTTTAATAATTTGAGTATCAAGGACAATGTTTACTAAAACTAAAAAAAATAATACATTTCTGCAGTCAACTTTTAACAATAAGAGAAACACCCTCTCAATCAGCAAATTTGTGAATCATTAAATACAGAGATTTATAACACCTTAGAAGAGGTATTGCCATTGTTCTAGAAGAGGTTATTATGTGGACGTCCAGTCAACTGGACCATTCACTCCATACTTAAGCGTTTTACAGGCAGAATGTATCATCATATTTTTATGAATGTCTATTTTTATGATTCAACTATCTTATTATGCTTTTAATACATCCATCTATAACTATGATCCCTGATCTGAACCCTAGTCTGGCTGTTTACATTTTTTGCATAATACCTAATCAAATATGTGGATGTCTGGACGTCGCATCAAATATATGGATGTCTGGACGTCACATCAAATATATGGATGTCTGGACGTTGCATCAAATATATGGATGTCTGGACGTCGCATCAAATATATGGATGTCTGGATGTCGCATCAAAGAAATAGACATGTCATGAAAATTGTGTACAAGAATGTCCAATGGTAAAAAAGAAAACTTTTGTTTTTGTAAATATTCATGTCTATCATTGGGACTATAAACAAAAAGGTCTTTCAATTTGTTTCCGTTTTGTATAAAATTCATTCTAAAAAAAATCTGCTAGTCCAATCCTCACAAAAACGAAATCGTTAATAAATTTCATGAATTGAATAATTATTTTTTATCCTTCATCATATTTGTTATGCATGTCATATTATATACCGAGACAAAACAGTAAAAACTAATTTGACTTCAAGCCACATGTTTTGCCTATTAATAAAAACGATTTTGACATTTTCATCATGACAATAAAACAGTCAGGAAATATTTCCAAATTTTTAATATTTGAAAAACAAAAATTGCAGGTAGTTTTTACATACAACACACACACATCTTCTACACAGCACCAGTCATCATAATGACACTATCAGCCATTCAAACTTCAATATACTTTGCAAATGACACATCTTCATATATTCATCAGGACGCATAACACAAACTTACAACCGGATTAAAATACTTGTTTCCAGTCATGGTGACCAAAATGTTCCTGCAGGAAAATTTAAAATCTATCTGCACAGACGTTAAAATACTTATTACAAAGTACATGCTCTTTTATATCTTGTTACTGTTGAACAATTTTGACTGTCAAGCAGTACCTGTATTAGCTTATTTAGTAACATTTGAGAAGAAATGTTCACCAATATGTGAATACACCCATATTAAAGCAATAATAAAGTACAAGAACAACGCATTGAAAAGGAATGCCAGGATTTAGGTAGAATTTCAACTAAGTTTATCACTGGCTAGCAATCTACCGGGTATCGTAACTTTAGATATCACAGTCATTTCATTTCACACTCCAACATATAGGGATAAATAAGATAACTAAAGCATTGGATTACAGCTGTAATTATGGCTTAGGCTTACAATTCTACGCTACTGACCTTCACTATCCTTTCATGAATCAAGTGTTGATCCTAACAAAGCAGGCACACTATGTGTTAAACTGTCTTTATGATTAATTTTGGACCAAGAATATTATGCCTGTTTCAGGTGTTTTTTCGGAACAGCTTCTGTAAGAGACAGACCATCAAGAACTGATTCATCTCGGTGCTATTCCAGATCCGACGATATGGAGAGAAGGAACGTGTCATTAACTATTATGTGGATGATGGGATCTAAAATGATTGTTAAAAAAAAATGAAAGTGAGGATCACACAACAGTGCCTCTCTGCACTCTCTCCCCTTCCCATTAGCTCATACCTGGAGTGGTCCTAAATCCAAGCCCCTAGTTAAAATGGATTTATTATTAAAGGTAGTGAAACCTTTAAGGTCACTATTGATGTTGAAGTCAACGACAATAAATCTCATTATTTTTCCAAGGAATTAATATGGTATGTCAGTGGATTACCTATTTGACCTTAAGTGTATACATTGTACATACAATGTGTCAGAAGATTTTTTTAATATAAAAAATGTCTTTTCAAATACATGTATAAAAGTAGACAGTAACATGGATATAAGAATAACAAATACCATTCTGTCAAATCTGTAGACACACCATTTTACAAAACTTAATAAACACAATTATTTGCTTTGATGTCTCAAATAGTAAACAATAAATAATATCTCTTCATCTTATTCTACAATCTCCCCTAAATGTCTCTTCTGGATATCAGCACCACCATCACAAGACCCACCGGCAATGGGGAGATTCTAACTCTTATAAATATTCAACCCTATGTGTTAGCCTTTGTCAATCCTTGTATTTAAGGATTTGAGGTTTCTGGTCCCGTATCGAGGCTGGACCATGCAGTTTTCGTGCTTGCTTGAGGAAGGACATCACCATCTGTTTGACCACCTGGTCGAAGAACATATGAGACATGTTGGAGTACAGCACTGACCGGAATTCAAATGATACCTGGAAAGAAAAATACAGCTACATTTAATTCTCATGGGTCTGTTCAAACCTATATATAACCTTAGAAGATCAAAATGGCGAAATGTGATTTAGCATTCATAACTAATCTCTATAGAATCACTTTAACAAGTTTGACTTCTATCAAATTTCCCCTCTGAAAAAATGCTGGGGTATATTATTTCAAAATATATTTTATCTGTAGTATACGAACACTGTACTTACGGAGAAGTCTAGAGTACATGAGTTGGGATTGCCTGGAATTCCAGGGCCAAACTTCCATACAGTCAAAAGGTGGTTAAAAAGTATGCCGTCAGTACACTCAGACTGCAAAGAAAGAACAGTGGAATTAAATTCAGACTGGATACATTTGTATTAAAATGATTAGTATATATAATCGTTACCAATGGCATTTTTCTATTAGGCATTTTCCAATTAATTTTATAATAGTTTCAGGAATTTGCTTTAACAGTGTAAAAGGAAATCAGACGTAAAGAAATTAATTAAACTTCTTTAAAAATGCATAGCCTTGTGCTAAAATTCAAAACTCTTACCCTTGAGCAGAGATTTCGTTGTCTAAATCACACAGGAGTAATATAATTTATTAGTCTCCATTTCTTTCCAACGGGAGATATAATAATAATAATTATATTTCTAGTCATCTTCATGAGAGAGATGGTTCTCCTATCTTACCCTGACAAGTCGTGGTTTTGCTAGTGTCACTATAGAGTTGTACTTCTCCACGAGAGGAGGAAACCCAATCTCCAGATTACACTTTAACTGGCTGCGGCGTCTGCCAGTCACTGAAGACTTCTTACACCATGGTACAAACTCGGGGTAATGCTCTACTTCTGACACAATCTGGAACATTTGCTCCATTGAGTACCTGAAATAAATTAGTTTCAATGAACTGTGATAAACGCCCAGACAAATATTGAACATATACCCGTTATTTCCATGAAGCAAGACTCATAGTCATATACAAAACTACAAATACCCAGTAGGTCTGGAGCCTATAGCTATCAAGAGAGAGAACTCTTACACATATGACATATAACTGCCACTAAATATGTAGATGCTTTAATTCTTTTGTGGTGCAAGGTAGACAGGTTAATGTCTTAGGTAAACTTTATTATGACAAGTCCAATTTAAAAGTTTAGAAGACAGGAAGGGTATCATTCTTGGTCCCAGGTAAAAATTGTATTATTTATTCTAGTGTAGTTTTCACCTAGAACTGAGAGGATTGAAGTGTGTTATGTGGATTTTATCTCTGGGTTTAGTCAACACTATTGATGCTGCATGAAATAGTTAATATGATACAGAAAAGACAAACGGACAGGAAAAATATCTATAAAATATCTACTAACTAATTAGACTGACACAAACTTAAAGGTCGATACAATACTAATTAACACAAACCCTAAAACTCTCCGCTCTGAGTACTCCTTCTTCGTGTCTGAGACAATGCCTGGTATACTTGGTATGGAGAAGATGTCCCGGTTTTGCTGTAGATGTACTTGTTTAAGTTGTCTATGTGATACCTCCTCTGTGGTGATGATCTGGGGAACTGTGACCAGGCTCCTCTGTGTCTGTACTTGTTGACATGGTGTTTTCGGATGACTGCCAGTTTTATTATATTGTTTATGATGAAAAGTACTTAATAAACGACAGCATCTGAAATAAAAATCAGTTTATGTCTACTGGATCTAATTCAAAACAGATAATTATTTTGCTTTTAATTAGTTAATCAAGGTTTGTTTATGCAGAACTTCCTCTGTTCAATTTTTTTAAATGTTAAAATTAAGAGACAATTTTATTTTAACAAAATCAACACTATAGCAGAAGCTCTGTATGGTAGAAACCATTTCTAGTCAAATATTATACCAATGGATAAGCTCATTGTACAATACCTTCTGATATTTTCTTTTTTATTTCTAATATAAGATTTTGATAATCAATGCTCTTTCTGTGGTTGCAGATTTTGCTACATCAGCATGTATTTAATCATTTTTTAGTTTTTTCCCCATATTGAAACGCATGTATAGATATATTTGACTGATATATATAATATGTCCTTAAATATAATTTTTATGCAACAGAACTGAAATAGGACATCATCAGCAAAGACAACCAACCAATTGCAAGCAACTGATGATGTTACTCAATTGGTTAGAGCCTCAGTGTCTGTCTAAGAGTTTGGAGGTCCCTGATTCGAACCCTAGTCTGGCCGTTTACATTTTCCCTAAAATCCAGTTACTTTTAGCACCCAACTACTATATACACGCAGGAAGGTGACCAGTATACTGTATAGGGCCTGATGTGTTCAAGTAATGAAAGTATTTATTGAGGAATGAATGGCACAGGATTTGGTTTGTCAGGGACATGGTGTATCTCAATGGGTAAGAGCATCTGTCAGAGTTTTAATTGCTCATGAGTTTAAATAATACATATTGTACATCTCATTATTGTCATCATGACAATAGCTTTACTGAGCAATTAATACTCTGTTTTAAAACAAGATTTAACACCAAAATTCTTCTGTCTTCATAATCTGGTCAGGCCGTTTCTTCCTTAATCTTCTTCGCTCTGGGCAATTTTGTGCTTGACTGTTTCACCCTAATCATGTGTTTACTAAGGGTGAAACTTTTTTGGTTTGTTAAGTTGTGTGGATAATACAGTCTCATTTTGTTTTACTTAGTATTCCTATGTCTTTTTTGGCATTAGAATAATTATAGATGCTACAAGATGGACCATATCTCGACAAACCGAACTCCTGAAATTCTTCTGACAACACAATTGTTTGTGAAACATCAAAACAATCTTGGGTGAACTGGATATAGGGCGAAATAGTTGTTTGGGGGAGTAGGGATCCCGGATATCTGTATACATAAACGACAAGCCTACTAATATATGCTGCGGATGAGAAGTGCACAATGCAATTATGTTTTCAAATAATCTGAGTTACCTCCAGCCCTGACACCAGACTTAGACGCTATGACAGATACTTTTATTACTGGTGTACCGTGTGGGGGCCAGACAGCTATCTGTGAACATGTGTAAGTGTGGTGTCAGGGCCAGAGGAAACTCTGGCTTAACTCTGGCTAGAGCTATTAGTCAATCTGAGTGGGGTTTTTTTTTGGACAATCAGTCAGAAACAGCTAGTTTCAGATTTGATTGCGAGGTCAGTGACCGCAGAGACATCGTACGTATTCGGCCTGACTCTGCGTTGCCCATTATTCCCTAGTATATTTGAATGAAACTAAAACGATGCGATAACTCATATTGTTAAATGGAATATAAACATCGCCAATTTTACCTTTCTTTCTTTGATTTGTTGTGATAAGTTAACAAATATCGCTGAAATGGTTCCTTTTGGCGAGCTACATGTCGAATCATTTTGTTCTTACGAGAATATGACGCTTGCGACCTTCACCTTGACACAGATTAAGTTATTTTCCGGATATAAACGGAATGGTGTACATTTTCTTGATGAAACTTTCCTGTCGATCAATTGTTAGTTTACCTTCTAAAAAGATTATAAGTAGTAAGATGTATTATTAATTGATGGTAAATTTTATGTTTGTCTAAAATAAACCATAAAATATATTTCCGGTAAACGTCGTGAGTGATATTATGGGATATATAGTTAAATTGCAAAATGGCGACGCAAGCCACAACAAGGGAAGGTACGTATATGTTTACATATGGATCATAAGCTTGAAATGTAAGTTAAATCATGACAACAACGCAACAATTTGTATAAAATGTTATTTGTAAGGATCATACCAACCACATGGTTCTTATGGACGATTCAATGTCGGAACATTTTCTAATGATTTGTCAGCTATTTTTTCCAAGATCCAATCCATGCATCAACGTACATAGTAAAAACGTTTTAGAACGTGGTATGTACGTCTGAAGCAATCATTTCTGATAGTTAATCAAGAGGCATATATGCTACACTCTTCTGCAGCAGTGACAATGGCATTTTTGGTTTGTTATAATTTTACATGTTAAATGAAGAAACACAAAAGCTCTTGTAGACAAAAATATAGGTTTTTGGAATATGACTGTAGCATGGTCATCATTGACTACAAAAATAAATCACACTTAAAACCAATCTAATTAAAATCAGATCTCTCATTACACTACGTTATGGAGATGATCTCCCTAACGTAGTGTAATGAGAGATCTCACTTAAAACGTACCTTACTCATTGATCAGCTAAACAACATTAACAAGCCCATGTGACCTGCTCAATCACTGCGACTCAGATGACAGGGCTAGCTCTGGGTCTTGATTCAGTTTCGCCAAATTTTAATTATTGTTCCCAACAAGTGCGTGTGATGGCGCGCAATCACGGACCAGTCCCCCCCCCCCCCCCCCCCCCCCCCCCCAAGAAAGACCTCACCCCTTTAATTTTCACTTATCCATCCCATTATATGCATTCTAATGTATCCTATGTATCTTAGACAGGAAATGAATTATTGAAATGAAGAAAATGTTTTATGTTTTATAACCGTAATTTTGCGCGTATAGTGCACACTTTTTTGGGTAACTATTGTCATGTCAAAAAGGGGGTGCGCACTATATGCAGGAACAAGTCATTCTTGGGTTATCGTTCTCGAGTTTCTGGTCCACCATATTGGATTACCTCCCTTCAAATAGTTCTATTTTGAGTTGTCGGTCATATATGATAAGATTGAAGATTAAAATAACAACAAAGAATGAAATGTTTTGGCAACGTAATTTTGACCTTCTCTTAAATGATTAAAATCAGTTATCAGTGGTCATGACTGCCGATTTGGCGACAAACACTAGCTCCGATGCAGTAATTAGCTAACACTCTATCAGTGATTACCGGTTAACAATAGCTCTACTGCAAATTAATTGAAATTACTTGCAGTCGCGATCGAGGGACCGTGTTGTTTTCACTCCTCAACATGTGTCGTGGCGTGAAGCCCCACTGCACTGTTAGAACTACAGACTGATTTGACCGTAAAGGGATTATAAAAATTATGTTTATACTAGAAGCGTGGACATTCAACACATCCCCTTCAAATTTACTCGGAAGAAAATAAATAAGAGCAGAATACACTATTTTTATGATGCCTCATAATATTGAAATAATTCACGAGGTTATCGATCACGTCAACATGACAGTGAGCCGGGGAAAAAGGCACACTAACGGTAAGGCATAGCAGTTTGGTAAAAAAACAAACCAGAACTTACATGGAACGGAGCCTATAATTGAAACACTACATTTTCGTAATTATGAGATGTCGAAACATAAGTTGATCGGCGATTCTCTGGCATCGGAATTAGCTACACTTTCTTCGTATGTTTTCTGCAGGATTCATCAAGCGGTATGGAGGGAGACCTTCATGGGCTTGTTGACTCCAATCAATCAATCGTTAATTAATCGGCGTTATAAACACCAAGCTACCTTTGATGCTACTTTTCCTGTTTGATACCGTTTATTTTTAGGATTTTTTTTCCGAAAAAAGAGAATCATTTAATTTTCATTTTTTATTTTTCAAATCTGACCCCAAAAACGTACCTGCGCACTATACCTGCAAATTTATGGTACTATAAAACGCTAACACTGCAAATAATTTCATTTTTGTAATCCAATCCAATTAAAAAAAAACTTTTCTCCCCCTAACTTACCCTATTATTCTCCACAGAGCCCCCCTCGGAAATAGACAATATAGTGCTAATTGGATAATTGGATATTTTGTTATCGGACGAGGTCGTTGTGTTGACAGGTGACCGTTTTGTAAAAAATAGTTCCAATATTCTGACCTTGCCATTCATCGGAAATGCATTCAGCCGTGACATCGTAGTACACAAGCGGTGTCCGGGGGCTGAATTTACCTGTAACAATTGCTCTAGGAACTGTTCTGAGTGGCATCAGTATTTGACAAAAATTCAAAAAAGTGTGTTTAGGCTGTTTATA
Source organism: Mizuhopecten yessoensis (assembly GCF_002113885.1). Classification (NCBI taxonomy): domain Eukaryota; kingdom Metazoa; phylum Mollusca; class Bivalvia; order Pectinida; family Pectinidae; genus Mizuhopecten; species Mizuhopecten yessoensis. The sequence continues at coordinate 1,126,218 of NW_018403984.1, forward strand.
TTTTACTATTTTGTGAAAAACGGAAAATGGTGATGTATTTCTCAATATAAAATCAGTAGCCCGACAAAAAATAGTACATAGTTGAAACATTAGCCCAAGTCACAGCAAGTGCCAAATATATATTATATCAAAGCAACTTTTAGGAAGTACTAAAACATTTTAAACAAATGTAGCAGAACTGGACTAGGGCGACAATGTAGCTCAATTGGTAGAGCATCCTTCTAGAGTTAATAGGGTCCCGGGTTCGAACCCTAATCAGAATGTGCATTTTTAGCCCACCATCATCTGATGGTGGGCTATTCAAATCACCCTGCATCCGTTGTCCGTCGTCCGTTCGTAAACAATTCTTGTTATTGGTATTTCTCAAGAAGTACCTGAGGGATCTTTCTCAAATTTTATATGCAGGTTCCCCTTGGTCCTTAGCTGTGCAGGGCAACTTTTGAGACTGATCGGATAAACAACATGGCCGACAGGCAGCCATCTTGGATTTTGATAGTGAAAGTTTGTTATCGCTATTTCTCAAGAAGTACCAGAGGGATCTTTCTCAAATTTTATATGTAGGTTCCCCTTGGTCCTTAGCTGTGCAGGGCAACTTTTGAGACTGATCGGATAAACAACATGGCCGACAGGCAGCCATCTTGGATTTTGATAGTGAAAGTTTGTTATCGCTATTTCTCAAGAAGTACCAGAGGGATCTTTCTCAAATTTTATATGTAGGTTCCCCTTGGTCCTTAGCTGTGCAGGGCAACTTTTGAGACTGATCGGATAAACAACATGGCCGACAGGCAGCCATCTTGGATTTTGATAGTGAAAGTTTGTTATCGCTATTTCTCAAGAAGTACCAGAGGGATCTTTCTCAAATTTTATATGTAGGTTCCCCTTGGTCCTTAGCTGTGCAGGGCAACTTTTGAGACTGATCGGATAAACAACATGGCCGACAGGCAGCCATCTTGGATTTTGATAGTGAAAGTTTGTTATCGCTATTTCTCAAGAAGTACCAGAGGGATCTTTCTCAAATTTTATATGTAGGTTCCCCTTGGTCCTTAGCTGTGCAGGGCAACTTTTGAGACTGATCGGATAAACAACATGGCCGACAGGCAGCCATCTTGGATTTTGATAGTGAAAGTTTGTTATCGCTATTTCTCAAGAAGTACCAGAGGGATCTTTCTCAAATTTTATATGTAGGTTCCCCTTGGTCCTTAGCTGTGCAGGGCAACTTTTGAGACTGATCGGATAAACAACATGGCCGACAGGTAGCCATCTTGGATTTTGATAGTGTGGAATTGTTACCGCTATTTCTCCGGAAGAACTAGAGGAATCTTTCTTAAATTTTATATGTAGGTTCCCCTTGGTCGTAGCTGTGCAGGGCAATTTTAGAGACTGATCGGATAAACAACATGGCTGACAGGCAGCCATCTTGGATTTTGATAGTGAAAGTTTGTTATCGCTATTTCTCGAAAGTACAGGAGGGATCTTTCTCAAATTTTAAATGTAGGTTCCCCTTGATCCCTCGTTGTGTATGTTATATTTTGAGACTGATTATAAAAACAAAATGCATTAAAAGAAGAACTAAACAGATCTTTCTCATATTGCAATGATCGATTCTATTTCTTTCACATTAAGTATTGTACTAGTAAATATGTGAAATGACAAACTCACTTTGAAGGTTAGCTTTCATACACATCAGTATTAAGTTTAGATCAAAAGTTACCTCAAGGTGCATTTACTGTTAACATGACTCGATCAAACCGATTAGAGGAAAGAAGAGAAAAGATCGAACTGACAAAGAACTAATGAAGATGGTACAAAGGTGGGCGCCAAGATCCCTCTGGGATCTCTTGTTCCACCTTCTGTTACACAAGTGTCAAACTGACTGGGTATCAAATTCTACCCTGTGGAGGGGTGGGAGGATTTGATGTTGATCCCAAGTAGTATATTTGACATCTTCTAGCAGTTGAAATCGCCTAGTTTGAGTAATCTATAAAAATATGCAGGTAAACAGTTAGAAACTACCACTAGTCCTCAGTTTTAGTTAGATTTCAGCAGACTCCAGAAAAACCTAGTTAATTCTCTTACCTACTAGAGTAGTTAGCCCTTAAAGGCTTTGGACTTGTGAAGGTTTTGCATAAAACAGAACAATTTTACTGAAGTGATAAGAACTTTATAAATATTTATATTACAGTATGAGGGTTATAAATGTCCATTAAAGATAGTAACTATTTTACTGTCCATTAAGTCTGAGACTAGTTGCATCGACACACAAGAAGAACAACAAACAATCCATGCAGCTAGTCCTCAAATTTTACTTACTTTGTATATATGTAACATTTTCTTTATTTTGTTTTTGCAGAAATTGAAGAACAAGTACGAAATTTACAAAATAAAACAAAAAATTTGACAGCTGCCAATCAACCCCCAGCAGAAGATGATGAAGAATCCAGATTGGGTTTAGGAGAGCTTGCACAAGATGATTACATCTATACGACAGACAAACACAAATTTGCTGGATATGATTTATCAATTGCAGCTAATGAGGAACCTGATGTGAGCAAGCTAATTAATTGTTTATCAACTTACTTTGGTACCAGAACATTTCAGAACTTTAATCTGTGATGTTTTGGTACTAACAGGAAACATTTTGGTATTATACTTGATAACTTGTTGTTATAGATAAAAATTGATGCATCTTGTAGGAAAACTATGTCTATACTTTGAAACACTTTTCTTAAACAGACTGCAGGATGCAATATTGATAAAACTGTTTTCCCGCTCAAATTCCAATTTTGTGCTCAATTCAGTTCCTAATTTAAATGAATATAATGAAGTACCATGAAGGCAGACATTATAAATGTACATGTTGATAGTACCTAGCTTAAACATAGCTAGCTAAGTACCATGCTCATGTCAATGCAAGGGATCAATGATTTGAGCACATTACTTGTGATTTCAGAGCAATGACCCTTGGGGGAATTATTTGATTTTCATTTAATTTAAAAAACTTACTGCATATACTTAAATAATAATTACCTGTCCTAGTTCCATTTTGACCAAAATCTGTAAAACAGCATGGGTCCCAGTGGGGTCTGGGGACACATCAACTGCTGTTGAATTCTTGTTGTAACAGAAAGTACACTTTTTAGATACACATCTCCCCCTAATCATTTGATAAGTTCAATAATGCCAAGAAAACCTTATGCAAAGGAAGAATGCTTATGTAGTTATTTTATTTTTCTCTATTGTAGGAAGATATTGAAGATGCAGTTGTTCCAGGGAAGTCGAGATCAACATATACAGCCCCTCTCAACTTGCTTAACGACACACTGAATGACAAAGTAAGTATGGCAAAATGTGTTGTTAAAAAAGCAACTGTTAAGAACTATTGCTTTATGTTAAGTATTCTATTAGGCATATCCGGCCAGTGGCTCAAGATAGGATTTATAGCACAGTTTAACATGTTATGTATTTTTGGTCAATTTCTGCAGGTCAAGTTTTTCATGTTTTCTAGTAAAAGAAAAAAATAGACATTAAACTAGAAACAGTGCAATTTGTTTGTCGCTAACATGACAAAAAGATGTCATTTTTATTGACATCATTAGACGACTTATATGTTACTAAGCTACTGTGCATTAGCAACCAAATGTACATGTAGTATAAATGTTAATGTGTCATGGAAACCATGAAATTTAATTTTGTTTAATAACTTGGGTATTAATCTGAAGTACTATCAAATTGGAAATAAAAATAATATGCATGTATGTATTACTAGAAATATCTTTCAAACATACATGTATCAAGTCAGCCCACATCTTGATAAATAGACATATGTCTTGATATGAAAGTGATATATATTGTTGTTGTATGCACTTCATGTTTGGTTCATAAATGAATATAGACAGGAATTATCTTGTAAATATGAGTTAATTTAACGAGCTTCAATAAAGGTCCTTGTGACTTTCTTTAAAGCAGATAAATTGATTTTATTGCCTGATTCTGATTCCTGATTTTGTGTTTTTCTGTACTTTCAGGACTATGATCCTTTGGCAGATAGACGCCCACAAAGAGTTTCAGACAAAGGAGGCAACTATCGACCCCACCTTCAGTCTCGAATCATCTCCCCAGAGCGATATGACCCTTTTGCAAACGGTTAGTATCATTGCTTCATACTTAATCATTTTTAACATTGATAGTTTACCTTACTACATTATTTGCCAGACAGCAAGACATTTGAACACATTTTTGTACAATGGATCAATATATAAAATAGTTTTCTAATACTAGTTAAATAATTGTTATTTAACAAACAATTTTATTAGAAAAAATTGCAGTTCAAACGAAAATATTGTTCAGCTGTCTTGTTGTCTTTCTGACCTACGGGAGGGGTTTTATCATTCTTTGCGGATATTACCTGTTGAATTGGTTTGACTGCACAAGAACACAGAGACAAATTATTACTGGAGATGTGTGAATGCAAAGTGTGTTATCAAGTACATATATACATTTTGTTACGCGATAACCATATTTAGCATTAACTCGGAGCCATTACTTGGTTCCAATTTGCATTTTTTAATGCACTTGTAATAATATATTTCTCATTTGTTGTTTTAGGTTGTACGAAAAAGAAAAAAAATAATAAAACAATTAGATGTCAGAATGATCACAACTTACACAGTGATGCAGACATTGGTCATTAAGCTGATTTAAGGCCGTTTTGTTAAAATTGCTTCTATTTTATTCAGATGACGATTATTAAAGGTTTCATTACTGTCCTTCCTCCTTTTTCGTAGTTTGGTTTTTAACCAATGGTTTTAAAGTGAGAAAAATACAGCAGGTTAAAGGCGTGTTGACAAGAAAAAGAAGACAGAGAATTAGACTCTGCTTCTGGCATTCAATACAAAGGTACAACAAAGAGGAATTATTCTTAAGTAAAGGAAAAGACAAACATGAATATGATTTTTGATAAATCAGCCGGAGACATCAGTTTAGGGAACACAAACAGGAACCATGGAAATATAAATTGTTGGATTTTGGTAAACTTTAAATATGCTTTTAAATGTTAGTATGTTATATACTGCATATGCCTAGTGGAATGAATGCTTTGCTTGTTTAAGAAGGGGACAACAATATTTCAAAACATGTATCGGATATTGATTAGTGTTGTGAAGAAATCAAGTCAACCCGATGCTAATAAGAATTATCTTTCCTTTCTAGCACCCAGAATTCGTTTGGAGAGATTTCAGCAGAGCAAGACAACAACTTGAGGTTTCACACCTCCTAGATTAACATATAGTTCATGTAATTATTTCAAGTCTGAAAACAATTAACTTTATAAATAACTGAAAAGATTACACCTGAAAATCCAGGAAATATTTCAAAATATTTACGCTGGTACATTACATATGTATAGAAGTTGAAATATCAAGAATCAATTCCTTGGCATAAATATAAATCTGCATGCTATGATAATTGATGGATTTAGGATGGCCAATGCACTAGGTCTTTGAAACAAAAGTTGTTTACCACACATGGAACCCAGTTTCCTTTCAGAGGTTCAATACTTCTAAAACTAGGTCTGTATAACCATGCATTGTGTTTTCTTTTTTTCTCTGGGTTGTGTAGAATTACATTTAATATGCAGACTAATTTTAGGCAAGTGATGATGAGGGACAAGACCTTGGTCATACCCATGAAGATGGATGCGTACGTATATTAATTAAGGTTGATGACACATTTGATGAGTCAGGTACACAAAGTGTCACAGTGAGTTTTTGTCTGAAGATCTTCAATCAGCATTGTCCTGTTAATTCTGATGTTGAACCAATCTGTAAGTTTTAAACTGAAGTTAGTTGAAATTTCTTGTTAAACATGGAATTGTAAAGAAAAAGATAATTGAAGTCTTTAAAAAAAAATATCATTATCAAATTCATATTTCAGATCTATCAGGCCAAAAAATAAATATGTCTGTTTAGGGTTCAGACCACCCCTAGCTTTTTACCCCTGACCCAAAACTTTTTGATGAAAAACAAACAAACACCCCCCACCCCCAAAAAAAACCCACTGATTTTCGAATTTTAGAAGGTTCCTTGCCTTTCAAAATGGCTTCAAAATGGCTTCTAGCTCTGTGTTGGTGCTAAATTACAGCATATGGAGCATAATTTGCCTCCAAATGAATCTTGTTTATGTAATTCTTTGTTTTACATACAATAGTAGGGTCATAATCACATGACCACACGGTACACAAAAATATACCAGAAAAAAAGCAAAAAAAAAGCGACCTACCTACCCTTGTTTTTTTGGCCCATGTAACCTTAAACAGACTATTTTTTTGTTTTGGCCTCAGATTTTTAAAAAAAAATGCTAACCTTTTAAAGGCTAAAATAGTTTACAGTATTTTGGACATCTATAACAATCTCAGACAAATGAATATTCTTCAGACAAAAATATAAAACATTATCCTGTTGTTCAAGAGTGGAAGACCAGAGAATTGGTATGGGAAATGTAAATTAAAGAATTCTATTGTTCTTTACAGTCTAATCGAATTCCACAAACATCAGGATCTTGTTTCACTGCAATGAATTTCAATTACACTGAATAAATAGAGAACAAATGATTTGACATCACTAATATTTTGTAATCGTGTCACGGCATGTGTCGTGACCTGTCTGCTTTATATTTACAGGAGGAGAAACCCCAGACGTTAATGCCTACACCTACGCCAAAGTTAGAGCCTCACAACTTTTAGACAATGAAAAGGTAAATTGTTAGTGGCAGTGAGTTGGAGTGTTGCTACATTGTAAACTTGTACAATGGCAATCAGTTTGATTTTTAAAAAAAATCCCATGAAAAATTTAACATCCAAAAAAATACTGTAATTACAATAATTCATATTGTATATCACTTTTCTGATTGTTAAGTTTTGAATTTGCTACTATGCATATTATTTGTTAATTCAGAAAATGAATATTTGGTTAAGCTTCTGCACAGTCAAAATGTTTTATCAAATATTGATTGAGAAATCCAAACTAATATGAAAATCACAACCTATTCCCTAACGTCAATCATTTGGTATATATCTCCCACACAGTATAATGATGTTTTGTCATTAAACTTTTCCTACTGTCCCACCATATCTTCTGTAAACAATGTTATACTGACTGTATCAATGGATAGGTGCTCACTTGTTTGTTTTTTTCTAATGTAACTGATGACTTTGGTATGATGGAATTTGAATGTGGTTTTTGGACATACATTGACAATAATCTTTTCTTGTTTTTCCTGCAGAAACGGCTTCACCAGCAGATGGTGGAGAAGGCTAAGTCAGGTGAGCTGCGAGTACAGAATGGATCCAGTGGTGACAGTGGAGCCAAAGTACAGCAGGCAGCGCCACAGGAAAAGAAGAAACGGCGATGGGATCAAGCTTCAGATGATACACCAGCCAAGAAATCCAAGAGTACATGGGACAAGGAGGAGGCAACAACCCCATCAAACAGTCGCTGGGATGAGACCCCAGGCCGTGCCAAGGGGGCAGACACGCCTGGTGCCACTCCAGGACAGAGTACAAGAATGTGGGATGCTACACCTGGACATGCTACTCCTGGTGCTGTTACCCCAGGGCGGGGAGACAGTACCCCAGGGCACCAGGCAACACCCAGCTCACGGAAAAACAGATGGGACGAAACTCCTCGCACAGAAAGGGGTAAGTCATTGCTTCTTTTCTGTTATAAAAGTTATGAAAAGAGGTCAGTGTATTAAAAGATAAAAGAGGTGAAATACAATTTGATTAGTCCCAAGTACTATTGGACAGGAGCAGAGATTGCACCCAGTCAATGTGTAACTTTGTCCAGGGCACATCTACAGAGATTAAAATCTTTCTCCCACTTTCAGTCTTTTGTTCATAATACTTTGCCGTATTTAGATATAATTTGTTACCTCTCTATGGTCATCGGGAGAATTGCTGTATATCAGGAGCCTTTTTCCCAGTTAAATATTCAACTTTTATTGAGGAAATCCATGTTTGCCCAGTGTTTATTTGCCCTTAACATGTAATTACTGTATATTGTATGTTGTGTACTAATATTACGTAATATTTGCTGTCATGATAAATTTGACAACATTTTAGAGGGCAAAAAAGCGAAAGTTAACTGTAGCGAACATTTCCCAGTATACAACAGAATTTCTTTGGCTTTAGTTTTGAAAGGGAAATATTTGAGTAAATTGTGATTTATATTTTGGAGAAAGAAGCTTGTAATTTCATCTAGGACTGTAATTTCACATAGGAAACATTTTGAGAATAAATAATGGTTCTTTTTAAGGGAATTAGTTATGCATTCTTTTTTGATTTGGTTGCAGAAACACCGGGACATGGGAGTGGTTGGGCTGAGACCCCCAAAACTGACAGAGGTGGGGATCTGATACAGGATACCCCGACACCAGGGGCTAGCAAAAGAAGGTCACGTTGGGACGAGACCCCTGGGGCTACACCCGCTGGTAACATGACACCAGGGAACATGACCCCAAGTATGACACCTGCAGGACATACGCCAGGGGGCTCAACTCCAGTTGCCTTCACTCCTGGGGGAGGGACGCCTGGAGGATCAACACCAAGTGGTTTCACTCCCACAGGGAAGACACCCACAGGACAGAAGGCAATGGCAATGGCCACCCCTACACCGGGGCATCTGATGTCCATGACACCGGAACAGCTTCAGGCCTACACCTGGCAGAAAGAGATAGATGAGAGGAACAGGCCTTTGTCTGATGATGAACTGGACACCATGTTCCCAACAGGTTACAAGGTGATATAACATTTGCAGATGTCATTGTTTTTATATATTAGGCCAGACAAAAAATATACGTTTCTTGTAACATGTTGGAAAATTTAGGGTAGGTAGGTATTAACAAGTCATATCTTAACAAGTACTTTTATATAGGAGAGTGATCTTGACTTTAACACTGCTTCTTTGAAAGTTGTCTTATAAATAAAGTTTAGGGTAGGCATAAAAATCAGGATGGTTAGGGTTACCAGAAACACAAAATATTTCTTGTTTTGGTCTTCTCATAACAGAAATATTATGTCTTTTCCTTAAACAATTGCATTTTAAATTTTTTAAAAACTGACTTAAGCACAATGATGAAGAAGATATTGTTGTAAATTTCTCATTCAGTTGTCAACAGAAAAAAAAAAAAATAGTATTGTGTAGAAACTATTCAAGGGTTTTGAAAAGTGAAGATACTGAATATAGTTTGTGAGTTTAAAATCATATTGTGTTCTTATACTGGAGCATACTTAATAATAACATTTAAAGAAATCTAAAATTGTATTACTTGACGATCATTAGGTGTTACAACCACCTGCGGGTTACATCCCGATCAGGACCCCTGCACGGAAACTGATTGCCACACCAACTCCCATGGCGGGAACCCCACAGGGATTCAGAATGCAGACCCCAGATAGTAAGGGTGTCCAGGTGGTGGATATGCAGCCAAAGGGAAACCTCCCAATGATGAAACCTGATGACATGCAGTATTTCGACAAATTACTGGTAAGTTATACAGAAACATTGTCAGATGTTTTGATTGCTTCAAATAACTTTTCAAAAAAAGAGCATTTTGTGACCCAAAATTTGTCTTTAGATAAATCTTAAATGGTCATCATCTGGTACTGATGCCATTCAAACATTAGAATCTCTAAAGTTTTTATCCAGACTTTTTAATTTAAATGATAAATAAATATTGTCTTGCTTTCTCTAGAGAAAGAACTGTCAGGAGCCAAGTCTTTGGAAGAAGCTAGCATTAGCGCAGAGTAACTCCACCCACAAGCAGTGTTTAGATATAATCACTTGTAGTAGCCATGCTCGAGATTAGACTTTTTATCATTAGAAGGGTTATTGTACTTATCTGATTGCTATTTTTCTTCTCGTTTGACTTGCTGATTCTGTTGCAGCATTTTGACAATGAGTCAAACACTAAAAGTATTGAAGAAGAAAAACAGAAATATACTCTAGGGGTGGGGAAATTCAACATAATTTTGTAAGAAAAGAAATACCTAAGGTTGGATTCTAGAATGAAAATTTCTGTTTGATGTGTGTTGATGCGGTGGATAAAAACTGGCTAATTACACAGTAATTTGATTTCTCTCTTCAGGTTGAAGTTGATGAGGAAACACTCTCTCCAGAAGAACAGAAAGAAAGGAAAATTATGAAGCTCCTTTTGAAAATTAAGAATGGTACTCCTCCAATGAGAAAGGTAAAGTAGTGTCTTGGAATCATCTAAGATCAAGACAGATTGCATCCTTTTAATGGTATTACTAGACAAACAATATAGAAGCTTTATACTTCTCAATCTTCATGTTGCCAGTTTCTGGTCTCTTGTTGAAAGTTATCAATTTTCACATATTTATGAAAGAAATAATTGTATAACTGTTGAAAGATTATAATGATTAGATTATAATGCTGAACGAAGGTTTTATTTGAGAAATGTGCTATGGGAAATAAAAAAATAACTCGTATGTGATAATCTGGGAAAAAATCATCAGTGAATTATTAACTTTTCACCTCAATGCAAAAAAGACGACATGAAATAGAAGATGTATGCAGTGTTTAATTTACGAGATGCATCAAATTTCTATTCTTTGCAGGCTGCCTTGAGACAAGTCACTGACAAGGCTCGCGAGTTTGGGGCAGGACCCCTGTTCAATCAGATCTTACCTCTCCTGATGTCGCCCACACTAGAGGATCAGGAGCGACATTTGTTGGTCAAGGTCATTGACCGCATCTTGTACAAACTGGATGATTTGGTACGGCCGTATGTCCACAAAATCCTGGTCGTCATTGAACCCCTACTCATTGATGAGGATTACTATGCTCGAGTGGAAGGCAGAGAAATCATTTCTAACTTAGCCAAGGTAGGACAAAATAAAGTGAAAGCTGAAATCGGAAGTAATTGAAAACTTTTGAACCTGTATTTTTCTGAAGTTTGAATTATAACATAATAATTCTGCAATTTGAACTTGAGCTCAATGCAAGACATAATTTACAAAGGACGATTCCAGAAATGATTAATGGGGAGGAAGGGGGGGCACTTTTTTTGGATCCCCATGATCGTTTTTTCTTTGGCCCCACTATATAATTGATTTTAACTCAAAACCCGACCACTCATATATTATCAATAAGTGCTGTGCCTCATGTCCCCCCACTCCAATATATATATGGAAAAGTACAGAGAAAATTTCTTCTACCAAATTACGATGTCAAAAGCCCAAGTCTTAAAATAGTCACTACTCCATTCCTAGGCTCTGCTATGACAACATGAAATGGTTACAGTAGTTTGATTGTGAGTGTACTTTGTCGTTTTTAGGCGGCAGGTCTTGCAACCATGATCTCAACCATGAGACCAGATATAGACAACATGGACGAGTATGTGCGTAACACAACAGCGCGAGCCTTCGCCGTGGTTGCCTCTGCCCTGGGCATCCCCTCCCTACTCCCCTTCCTTAAAGCTGTGTGTAAGAGCAAGAAGAGCTGGCAGGCTAGGCATACAGGCATCAAGATTGTACAGCAGATCGCAATCCTTATGGGTTGTGCCATTCTGCCCCATCTCAAAAACTTGGTGGAAATCATTGAACATGGTGAGTCCAGTTATTTCACGAGTAGATCTCATATTTTTTTTTTATAAAAAGTAACAATAATAATGCCACTAGTCATTTTGTTGTCATGATATGTTCTAGTTTGTCTCTAACTGAATTTCTTTATCGTATAATTGAATTTCTTTAAACTTAACTTAAAGTTTTGTATGTTTTTAAGAATTGTTCATGGCTTTGTATCTTGTTTGTCTTTGCTGTAAACCTATCTGTAGTTAAAGCTGTTAATGGGTTCTTTGGTGATCCCTATGACAATGATCATATTTTAAATATTTCTGGTGTATTAAGATTTCTGACTGCATTATAGGTCTGGTTGATGAACAACAAAAGGTACGAACTATCACAGCCTTGGCGCTAGCTGCTTTGGCCGAAGCAGCCACTCCCTATGGCATTGAGTCCTTTGACAGTGTCCTCAAACCCCTCTGGAAGGGTATCCGACAACACAGAGGAAAGGTAAATTAGTCTGTTACCTGATGGGTCAGTCTCTAAGATATAAACATACAGTTTAAGTCTTTTAAATAAAACACAGGAAAACTTGGTGGTCAGTTGTTATAATATTATAGTTTTAACCAGATATAGGAAACATTGCTTTAAAATGTAATATTATGGCTAATAGTGATAAATAAAGATTGAATGGTCAATTTGTGGGTGTTAATTAAAGTTCATAGGCCAGCATGAATGTAGAGAGATGGTATATTTTTTACAGTACATAAAATTTCAAGGTGAAATATGCTGAGAATTTTAATGTGGAACCTGTTGAAAATTCCTGCAAATTTCATAAAGTTATATTTTGAAAATTGATATACAATCAATGGCTAACTTATCTTCCATTTAATGTAGCAAATAATTCAGATGACTCCGTTAAGCAGGGGCAGCGGTGGTTAAGGTTTCTGACAGTCTGCTACCACTAGTCCTCCACCACTGGGTCACAGGTTTAAGACCTACGTGGGGCAGTGGCCAAGTACTGGCTATCGGTCAGTGGTATTTTTCCGGGAACTCCGGCTTTCCTCTACCACCAAAACCTGGCACATCTTTAAATGACCATAGCTGTTAATAGGACGAAAAACACAAACAAACCAAACCTTTTAAATTAACAAGATATCCATTATGACGATTATATATGTATTTGTAGGGTCTGGCAGCTTTCCTCAAGGCCATTGGTTATCTGATTCCCCTAATGGACGCAGAGTATGCCAACTACTACACCCGTGAAGTGATGTTGATCTTGATCCGAGAATTCCAGTCACCCGATGAGGAAATGAAGAAAATCGTGTTGAAGGTGGTGAAACAGTGTTGTGCCACAGATGGTGTGGAACCCCAGTATATCAAGGAGGAGATCCTGCCCCCATTCTTCAAACACTTCTGGAATCAGAGGATGGCACTTGACAGACGAAACTACAGACAAGTATGAATTTGAATTTCTTCAATAAAGTTGACAAAAAGACAATTATTGGGAATCTACTTTTCCCCAGAGTTTTTTCAGAATTTAAGTGGGGTTCATGGTATGTTGATATATTCAATTATTATAATCAAGTTAATTTTCGTTTGTTTATAAAACTATTCAAAACACAATTTTTGTATGAATGATTATTTTATACTAAAAAGGATGGTTCAGGTTGATAATATTTGAAAAGTGATGTCAAATGGTCCGTTTTGTTTTCAAGCTGGTAGATACAACAGTTGAAATAGCCAACAAGGTTGGAGCCGCCGAGATCATCGGGCGTGTGGTGGATGACTTGAAAGACGAGGCAGAACAGTATCGTAAGATGGTGATGGAGACCATAGAGAAGATCATGGGAAATCTTGGAGCAGCTGACATCGACTCACGGTTGGAAGAGCAGCTTATTGATGGAATTCTGTATGCCTTCCAGGAACAGACCACTGAGGTGCGTCCACGTGTCCCGATACTTACCAGAATGTATGCCAAACGATACTGCTGGGTCTGCTATACATGATAGAAAAAGGCTAGGGCTGTTCCAGAATTAACCGTAGGGAGGGGTTGCAGGCACTTTTTCAGAGACCCCGCCACCCATAAAATCTTAAAAGTGATTTAATATAAGGAACGTAGGCAAATCTGGTTATAACCCCACTGCCCATAATTTATTACTAGTAATACACTTGCCTCCCACCTCTCTACACAATGAATTATGGAACAACCCTTATAAAAAGCAGGCTGCAATTAAGTAGTATAATTTGGTATTGATGAAATCTTGTATTGCCACAACCCCTTGTTGGAGGCTATAAAAAAAAAAAGTGTTATTCCGTATTTAGAATGCAACCAGCCCTATTGGCCATGGGGTCCAGGATATTTCATAGCATGTGAATCCAGGTGTGTTGATAGGTAGGGGTTTGATTCCAGACATTTTGAGCAAATTTTATCAGACATGTTAACAATTTCTAAAATAATTGTTTAATATTTTATATCTCTGGGCAACACTGTGTAAAGTTTTATTTTTATTTTTCACAATTAGAGATGTATGTGAAATAAGACAAAACGTAAGAATGAAAAGAGATCCACTTTCAGGAAATTGTCAATATTCTTAAATAAATGTTGAAAATATATATATTTGGAAAGGTTGTATAGGATTACATATTTGGTCTTAAGTTTAACAGTTAGGACACCTAGGCATAACCCCAGAAATTTAAAGTTATAAGATTCAAAAGCCTATTTTGTAGCAAAGCAATTGCAAAAGAAATGGAATTTGGAAAACGAATTTGTAAGAAAAACGGGGAAAACCCTTTTTGACATCATTTAAAATTGATTAACTTCCAAAAAATAACTTTTAGGACCCCTTAAATTAGGGGGGAACGTTTTTGCATTTCAGATTTTAGCAATAATTTTTTCATAGCATTATAAAAACTTGTGAACTGCTGACAGCTGAATGTTTTTTATGAGAACAATATTTCAGATTTGTCACTATTTTATGCATGTGTCAATTTGCTACAAAGTGACAGTGAGGTTGCATTAGCTGCATGAACAAGCAAGTAAGTTCCTAATTGTATGCTGTATATTTCACTCTGGAAATCTATGAAGTTTGAACTGTTTTTGTCTTTGTGTTATAAATAATGACAAGTTAGTTGTGTGATTTTATAACTTGTTGATATCTTTCAGAAATGTTTGTAAAAAGGAATTGGTAAAATTCCTGAAAGTGTAATAGAATCGTGTGTAGATTTTTGGAAAAAGTCTGCTATAAAACTCATGTATTGTAAAAATATATAAGAGAGAGGGAAATATGTTTCTTAATTATCCATACATGTATCTGGAAACAATTATAATTCAGTGTTACAAGTGAATATTTTTGGATGTTGGGCATATGTCATTTGGCACTTTAATGTATTCTTGTTAAATAATTCCCTGTTCAACAAGATACACTATTTAAAAATTAACATTCATAAAAGCATTATACCAATGAATTCCTGTTAAATAGACATTCATAAAACATTATACCAATGAATGTATTTAAAAATTAACATTCATAAAAGCATTATACCAATGAATGTTTTTAAAATTAACATTCATAAAAGCATTATACCAATGAATGTATTTGATAAATTTTCAGTTGCAAAAATATTCACCTTTTTAGCAGTTTTAGAACATTACAATATATGTATAATGGTGACATTGATGTGTATTCTTTTATATATTTTTTGTTGAAATATTGTCTGTAATTGTATTGGAATGAATAAAGGTTATTAACCCCCCAAATCTTATTTGTACGTTTTCAGGACGTAGTAATGCTGAATGGCTTCGGTACAGTGGTGAACTCCCTTGGCAAGCGTGTGAAACCCTACCTTCCTCAGATCTGTGGTACAATCTTGTGGCGTCTCAACAATAAGTCAGCAAAGGTGCGACAACAGGCTGCTGACCTCATCTCACGCATAGCCATCGTAATGAAAACGTGTCAAGAGGCAAGTATTCGATATGAAAATCACATGATAGGGTAATAAAGAACTGAAAAAAAACCCATTTGCCTTGAGTGGTAACATGATTCAAAGGGTGTTTACATTGTCAGAGATTGTAAATAGGAAGTTGTTTTTGATGCAGTGAAACTTTATTTAAGAGGATAAACTGCATTGTTCAGTTTTGAACATTTTGATTTCATAGGCGAAGTGTTGCATATCTGTTGCAAATGGACAACAACATTTTATGTTAACATGCAGGAGTTGATTTGTTACCTTTTACAAATGATAATTAATGTTTAGGTTTATTTATTACACGGGTTGTATCAACATTGAATATGAATATTTGTTAAGAACTGTCATGCATAATATATTGTAGGAGCGATTGATGGGCCATCTTGGAGTTGTGTTATATGAGTATCTGGGAGAAGAATACCCTGAGGTGTTGGGTAGTATCCTGGGAGCTCTGAAGGGAATTGTCAACGTCATCGGAATGACCAAGATGACCCCTCCTATCAAGGATCTGCTACCCCGATTAACACCAATCCTCAAAAACAGACACGAAAAAGTGCAGGAGAACTGTATAGACTTAGTTGGTCGTATTGCCGACCGTGGGGCAGAGTATGTGTCAGCCCGTGAGTGGATGAGGATATGCTTTGAACTCCTGGAGTTACTGAAGGCTCACAAGAAAGCCATCAGAAGAGCAACTGTCAACACATTTGGTTACATTGCAAAAGCCATTGGGTATGTATGTCTGGTTTATATCTGCAATAGTCAAAATCAATTGATTTAACGACGATTTGTATATGTGTCATAATGCTTGTGATAATAAAAAATGTCACTGTTCAATCTAATTGTAATACATTATAATAATAATAATATACAACATTTATATAGCGCCCTGTAAAATTTGTAAAATTACTCAAAGCGCTTTACAACATATGGTTACATGTAATAGTAATGGTTATAATTGTGAAAACGAAAAACAAAGGCTTACAGTCACTTTTATACATTTAAGCAAGCAATGTGCACATAATTGAACAAATAAATAATATTCACCTGGTGTGTTTAGTAAAATAAAAAGTAATGGTCACTTATAATTAAAACTTGATATTTTTGCAGAAACTGGTGCTCTTTGCTGTTCATTGATAAACAGAACCCAAAGAAACTAATAATCAGCTTTGTTATAAATGTAATTATACACTAAACATTTGAAGAAAGTTTTAATCTTTTTTGTGTGATGAAGAAAGTTTTTTTTTACAGTCCCCATGATGTGCTGGCTACTCTGTTGAACAACCTCAAAGTACAGGAGCGTCAGAACCGTGTGTGTACGACGGTTGCCATTGCCATAGTGGCCGAGACTTGTTCTCCCTTCACAGTGCTACCAGCCCTGATGAATGAGTACAGAGTCCCAGAATTAAACGTACAGAACGGTGTCCTCAAATCTTTGTCCTTCATGTTTGAGTACATTGGAGAGATGGGCAAGGATTACATATACTCTATAGCTCCCCTACTGGAGGATGCCATGATGGATCGGTAAGGCACACTATATAGAATTAAATTGTCTGTTTCTGCCTTAATATGCAGAATTACCAGCTTTTGTGAAAACAGCTATACTCAAGTGCATGCACGCCTTGTTTGAAAAATAAATGTATCTGATCAACAAATCAAAAATTAAAAAATCTGAATTACCAGGTAATTGTATCTTTTAACATCATACGTGCAAATCAGTTGTAAATGTAATTTCACCCTATTTTGCATGCAGTATTAAGGTAATACGATTATTAAGGAATCATCCTGTTATCTATTATTTTCATAAGTGTGCAGAAAAAGTTTGATTTCATACACATTAAGAGATTTGTATTTGTGGAAATCCCTGGAGAAGATAAGGTTTATGGAACAGGTGCAGAAAAGTGACATGGAGTAAATTGAAACTTTTAAATTCAACACATAAAATAGATCCATATAAGATTGTTTCTTTGTTAAAAGGAGCTAAAATCTGGCTATCGAGAAATACAAGCATACACATACTCATATTGAATTTTTACCAAAGTATTATTTAATGAAACCTTGAAAATTAGTTAAAGTTTCATTCATAGGAGTAATAGGTCCATCTACACATATGACCTTCGATGTTGTGAGCCAAAAAAGTGCAGGAGTAGTTACTGATGTTTACACTTGTATTGTTGTTTATTACAGAGATCTGGTGCACAGACAAACATCAATGGCCGCTATACAACACATGGCTCTGGGGGTGTACGGCTTTGGCTGCGAGGATGCTCTCACACACTTACTCAATTACGCATGGCCCAACATCTTTGAAACATCTCCTCACGTTGTCCAAGCTTTTATGGGGACTATCGAGGGAATGAGAGTGGGTCTGGGTCCATCAAAAGTTTTACAATACACAATGCAGGTAAGTGGCATTTGGTGTAGTTAAGATTGCTATATGTGACCTTTGTGAATGTGTTTGAATGGTAGTGATTTGTTCGAAAGCTGCTAAAGTGAGTAAAGGTTTAATGATGAATAAATAGTAGTGATTTCTTTGCAAGGAAATGCATAAGGATAGGTGAAACATTTAAGGATAGGTGAAACAGAATGCAAATTATTGCTAAAAGATAAATGCTAACAATGTTCTTATCCTATTTTAAAATAAGGCAATGTTTAAATCAATCATTGGTAATCATACAGATAAGAAAAGGTATTTCAACTGTTTTTATCAAATAGATCTCCGAATTGATCTCACTATTTCATTAATTTGATTTTGAGGTGGGTTTTTTTCAAGTTTTTAATATACTTGATAGATGTTGATTAATACAATAAATGTTAACCTTCACCAATGGTTATTTGAAAGCTTCTTGTCATTACAGGGACTGTTCCATCCTGCAAGAAAAGTCCGCGACGTGTACTGGAAAGTGTATAACACTGTGTATATTGGTGCTCAGGACGGTATGATCCCTGCCTACCCACGTGTCCCCAATGACGCCAAGAACCATTATATCAGATATGAACTTGACTACATTCTCTGATCATAGCACTAATCATGTAAAATTCATTATATTTCATCAGGCAATTGAAAGACACACCCATTCGTGAGTTAATATAGAACAGTCAATGTGACAGTTTCTGGTGTCGTACTGATACACTATGAGCTCTCTCAGTGGGACTGTATTCACTAGTCTTTATCAACTGCGTCTTATGTACAAAAATACGGATCAAATTTTTCAGGATTTCTGCATTAAATTCATTCATTTGTATTTGAAGTACAGTTTAATACTGTCGCCTGCAAGACAGAAGACATCTGAAAAATATTGCAGGAATATATTGTACAAACAAATTAAGACTACACTTGCAGTAAGCCGGTTGTCATCTGCAGAATGAAAAATTTACAGAACAATAATGTAGCTTAAATCTGCAATTGCAGTTTAGCAGGTTGTCATCTGCAAAACAGAAAAGTTTACAAAACATGCTTTTGTTAAAATGCCATAACTACTGGTTTATATAATCTTTGTTAAAGTTCACAAATTTCACTCTCTTGATATTGAATACAAGTAAGGTTCAGAGATCCTTTTGGAAGTTTAAGTTCATGCTGCAACATGGCAGAAAGGACGAAACATCATTGGAACTCTCATAAAAAGGTGATGTCTTTTAGAAGCCTTGGAGCAGCAGTACAGTCATACATGAGACACAACGTGGTGAAGAGTGAGCTGTACATAGGTGTGACAGTTTAAGATTCTTGTGCTTGTACATAGAAGTGAAGATTGTGGTGTCCTGTGTTTTGGAACTGCTTGATGTTGTGAGATAGCGATCAGCACTACATAACTTTTAATCAAATATCCATATTAAAGCAAACACTCACCATCTGCAAGAGACTATTTTTCTACACATTTAAGCAAAACCATTTGTATGGCCCTCAAATTTGCTAATCTGAGCACTTGATTCACTGTATTTTTTCATCAGATGAAAGCAATATCTGTGAAATGAATTCCAGAAATAAAAAATGTGAATTCAGGATTTTTTTGTTTTTTAGAAAAGAATTAGACAGTTATTTTCTCCTTGTGAAACGTGAGTCTATGATGATAGGTACCTTGTAATGTAAGATACATGTGTTACATGTGGACGTTGCTGTTAGCGTGTGGATATTGTTTATAATCATGATTCAATAAAAGCAATGCACAGGAATTAATCTTTTGTTTATGGTCTTCTTTCAACTTTACAAAAACATATTCATCGTATGTCTTAATATACCCAGTACAGCTGAAAATTGTGACAGGACAGAATCGTAATTGTCTTGGATTTGAGCTCAAACCTTGCGATATAAATAAATATCAACCAGATTCTCCCGTAAAACATCTACATGGAACAAGTTTTGTCAATGTAATACAAAGTCATCTGCGATATATCACTGATAGTAACGTGACCTTGACCTTTGATGGTCATTAAAAGGATCGGTGACCCACAAGATGTCTGCCACGGAAGCCCTAATGGATCTTTTCAAATCGGCTCCAAAATAATAATTAAAAAAAGTCAGGACTCTTCACAAATCATTTCCAGTTTACTTCAGAAAAATCAGTTCGCAGTTTTTGAGTCAAAGTCGAAACAGATTTAAAAGACAACTGCCATAGTGGCCATATTGGACATCAAATTGGCTCAAAAATATCCTGGGCCCGTATTCATGAAACCGTTCTCATGCTCAAGCATGGATTCTGTGCTCAGGCCTAAATTATTGTTCTTGTTGTAACTTAATAAATAGATCTTGTTTTCTCAATGATTAGGAAACATTTTGAAGAGACTTGAAGCTAAATACTGTTTCAATGTTTACATTTGACATTTTGATCGTTTGAAATGATTTAAGCGAGTTACAAGAAAGTTGGTTTGAGCACAGAATACATGCTTGAGCATGAGAACAGTTTCATGAATACGGGCCCAGGACCATGCACTGATCATTCTTGGTTCCAGCTTAATCAGTTCAATCAAATTTCAGTTCATAATGAACTTTCAAATTCGTGTCTTTGGTGGTCATATTGGATATTGAATTGGTTCCAAAACATAAACAATTAGTCTTGACCCTACAACGACAATGTCGATTACATTTACGCAAAATCAGGTCTATAGACTTGGAAGTTCAAAAGACTGTTATGGAGGTTAGATTTGATTTTAAATAGACTTCAAAAAAAGAATTTATCAAGGCGACAAACTTACCATTCCTTCCAAGTTTCAGCTTATTCTGTAGAGTTTGAGTTCTAAGTTCAAAATAAATGTTCACGATGGGGTCTATGTTGACTACTGGTATAATGAATTTCAAAGTGGCTTCAGTTTTGCCACCATCGGTCTAGACCATGATTGATCACTACCATGGCAGTCAAATTGGTTACAAAATAACCAGAACATTTCTAATTCATCACAGTACAGTAGAATTTGACTGTAAATTCTGTACAGATTTTCAAGATGACGGCCCCAAAAATATTGTGAATTTGTCTCCACCACACACCAGTTTTCAATATATTTCAATGAAATAAGTTCAGTAGGATTTTAGTTTAATTTTACATTAGATTTTCAGGATGATGGCCATTTTGAATTCCAATTCGGCTCCTATACTTAGTATACTAACACTTGGATCAGGATCATCTTTTCCAATATACTTAGCATTTTCAGAATTTGTGGTTAGGGTTTAAAAGGTTAACTGACAACATGATGGATAACCTCGAAGGATTTTCTTGTGAGCTAATAAAATTTACTTTTGTAATTTATGAGTCTGAAAACCTAATAATTGTTGTAGATTTGAACAATAATTATCGTAATGACCTGTGTATATAGAGGAGAATTAAAGAAAGCCAGACAGTGGGAGGAAAATTTTAATTTATTGAGTCACACATTTACAGTATTAACAAGTCTTGACTTTTAACTTTGATATACCCGGGTAAATACATATACAATAAAATCTGCTCAAGACAAACTGGACAGGATCACAAAAAATAAAATACATGTATAATTAAGTTTTTAAAGTGCTTGTTATTAAGATATTTATCAGGTTCTAGAGTATTGCAGTTCACATCTATTTGTACACATGTACTGTATTGTAGGTCACCTGACTGTAAACATCCACCAATACACATTTATTTTACAGAGGTTCACATAACTTTGTTTTACTGGTATATTTTTACCAGATAAAATGTTCCAGTTTAAAAGTACCAAGTTCCGTGGTTGAGAGTATTCACACCTCCCAATTTGGCGAGCAGATTTACAATACAACCATAGTGAAAAAAACTTTTAAACATGAACATCATGGAGGCTTATTGATAGTGATAAACAGTTTATAAAATATTCTTTATTTAGCATTTACAAACTACCATGGATTTATGCCTTGGATTAGCGACTTGACATGATGGCTCCTTATTTTCATATTTTGATTTGACATCACAGACATACTTGTTATTTTGCTCACATTAAGAAACAGAAGGAACAAGGCTCCATTGAGCAGGACTTAACAGCTGCATCAATACATTGCTTTATGTTGGATATAGTGTTGAAGACTTTCTACTTTAAATAGTAACATTGATTTAGACAAGGAAGTCCTGTATGAATTTTTGATCAAAATGAATCAAGATTACTTTGAAAGAATAACAGAAGTGACTTAACTTTGACAACAGAAACAGCCAAAAGACATTACTTAGTTTTGAAAACGTTGTCTCCCTGAAAATCTTTTAACGTCAAGGAAAAGTTGATAGGGACTGGATGATTGGAAACAGACATGAATCAGTCACTGTCTGAGGTGTCTCTTCGTCCGATTTCACGATGATCGCGATGTCTGTTATTATCATTTTTCCTTCTTGATCTCTGATCTCTATCTCCCGACCTTGACCTGTGTCGTCGGTCATTGGATCTTGACCTTTGACGTCTATCTCCCGACCTTGACCCGTGTCGTCTGTCATTTGATCTTGACCTCCGACCTCTTTCATGTGATCTTGACCTATTCTTACGTGGAGAAGGACTGGCTCTTCTCCCTCTATCTCTTCTGACAACTGGGGAATGTGTGTGCCTATTCTGACTGTACCCAGAGGCAGAATCCTTTTGGTATCTAATCTGATGACCATCTTGTCTCGAGTCTCTTTCCCTATCCATCTCAGATGACTTATTTTGAACAGTTCTAGACACTTCCTCATCACCAGAATTATGACGATCCCTTTGACTATTTGGTTCCTTCTTTATACGATTTCTGCCCACATCATTATAAGCATGCTGTTCTCGCCGACTTGGTGGCTCAATCTTTACACGAGGCCTATCCTCTTCACTAGAACTTCTGTGTCTAAGTTTCCGGTAATTTTTGCTCTGACTGGGATGTCCTTTCCTTCCTCTTTGTTGCTCCTCTGAAGAGCTACTGCGATCCCTATGGCCTTTGTCTTGTCGATGTGCTCCCTTCATTACTGGTCTGTCCTCTGAGCTGTTTTGGCGCAAGTGTTTCTTTACCTTGTGTTTGCTTCTGTATGGACTGCCATCTGAATCCGAGTCCATCCTCTGTCGATGTCTCCCTCTTGAATCCTCTCTTGGTCTCTTTCTCACAGGTTCATCATCTGAAAATGATACGGTAATTTTTTCAGCTACATATCTTAAGTTTTTTGTTTGCATACCTTAATGAGGTATTTTTTCATTTTCCTTCAATAATTAATGAAGAAACTTGGGTTGCGTGCCCCTGGTTTTGATGTAATCACTTTGAGATTTTTTTCATGTGATATTAAGACAAAAAGCAGATTACCCGATAATCAATGTTCCTTTTTCATTTGTGATGTTAAAACAATTTATACCATAACTTATCATTATTACACTAGAGGTATAATAACAGAGAAGGCTAAATAGAGTTTACTTAAGGTACCTCATCCCTTCTTCAGGTCCTAAACTCATGTTGGCACTGCTTAGTAATACTGCAGCTCATTTACCTGAGCTACGACAATCATTACTTAAACTCTGACTTACCTGAGCTACGACAATCATTACTTAAACTCTGACTTACCTGAGCTATCACTATCATAACTTAAACTCTGACTTACCTGAGCTATCACTATCATGACTTAAACACTGACTTGCCTGAGCTACTACTATCATTACTTAAACACTGAGCTACCACTATCATTACTTAAAATCTTACTTACCTGGGGTATCACTATCCTGACTTAAATACTGACTTACCTGAGCTACAACAATCATTACTTAACTCTGACTTACCTGAGCTATCACTATCATTACTTAAACTCTGACTTACCTGAGCTATCACAATCATTACTTAAACTCTTACTTACCTGAGCTATCACTATCATTACTTAACTCTGACTTACCTGAGCTACCAAAATCTTTACTTAAACTCTGACTTACCTGAGCTATCACAATCATTACTTAAACTCTTACTTACCTGAGCTATCACTATCATTACTTAAACTCTGACTTACCTGAGCTATCACAATCATTACTTAAACTCTTACTTACCTGAGCTATCACTATCATTACTTAACTCTGACTTACCTGAGCTACCAAAATCTTTACTTAAACTCTGACTTACCTGAGCTATCACAATCATTACTTAAACTCTGACTTACCTGAGCTACTACTATCATGAGCTATCACTATCATTACTAAACTCTGACTTACCTGAGCGATCACTATCATTACTTATCTCTGACTTACCTGAGCGATCACTATCATTACTTAAACTCTTACTTTCCTGAGCTATCACTATCATTACTTAACTCTGACTTACCTGAGCTACTACTATCATGAGCTATCACTATCATTACTTAACTCTGACCTACCTGAGCTACCAAAATCATTACTTAAACTCTGACTTACCTGAACTATCACTGTCGCTACTAGAACTATCTGAATGAACCACTTTTCTATGTCGTTGTCTTTTTGGACTTTCATCTGAAAGTAAATTAATTAGACATGAAATAAAGTTATAGAATATCCAACATCAGAAAGTGAAATCTTCATCTACACAAATTCAAAATTGAGGTGTAGTTCAATATTAACTAGAACATGCTTCCAGCAAAGTAGAAACAGATTTTTTCATTAGATGTATGACAAAGGGAGAAACGATGAGAAAAGGACGAAACATGAGTGATGACAAAAGGACAGACATAATGATTTTACATGGTACGTACCTGTCATCATGACCACATTATGTTTGTGTCTTTATCAGGGAAGTTTAACATACACGAGAACTTATAACACATGTTATTCAACTATTTAACTGGCAAAATTCAATACTTGGTAGCTCCAAGTAAATAACCCCACTCCGGTACACAGATTATACCATAGTTAATCCATATCTAATCAATGTCCATTTTAAGGAGATAGGTAAAAAAACACCCAAAAAACATATAACCAGCCAGTTGCAAGCTGCAATATTGTGAATGACCTCCTATTAACAGCTATGGTCATTTAAAAACGTGCAAGGTTTTGGTGATGGAGCAAAGCCAGAGTTCCCAGAGAGAAACCACCGACCTACGGCCAGTACCTGACGACTGCCCCATGTAGGCCTCGAACTTGTGACCCAGTGGTGGAGAGCTAGTGGTAGCAGAATGTCAAAGGCCTTAACCACTTGGCCATCGCGGTTTCTCTGAAACATGGTATTTACCTGAATCTGAAGAAGCTGACTTCCTTTTTTGTTTCTTTTTCTTTTTCTTCTTGGACTTCTTATTTGCTGTATCTTTTCCTTTGGTTTGGAGTTTATTCAATCTCCTATTGATGCAAAGGTAATGGTTAGAATTTATTCATCATAGGTGTACCATTCATGAAAGATTTCCAGAAACAAGAAGCCCATGGGCCTTAACAGTCACCCGAGTCCTGCAGTATTTATTTTTGTTGTTGAAATATGTACCAATTTGAGTAAAAAATTGTTAAGCATAACGTTAACTTAAGTTTGTCAGGACCATGAGTCGATCATTTCTACAAAGTTTCAGCTCAATCGGCCTAGCAGAACTTGACTTTAAGTTTGAAATAGTTTTTCAAAATGGCGGCGGTGGCGGCCATATTGGATTTCTGATCGACCCGAAATATAACAAAACTTTGTCAGGACCTTGAGACGATCATTCCTACCAAGTTTCAGTTCAATTGGCCCAGTAGAACTTGACTTTAAGTTTGAATATTTTTTTTTTAAATGGCGGCCGTGGCGGCCATATTGGATTTCTGATCGACCCAAAAAATAACAAAACTTTGTCAGAACCATGAGTCGATCATTCCAACAAAGTTTCAGTTCAATCGGCCTAACAGAACTCGACTTTAAGTTTGAAATAGTTTTTCAAAATGGCGGCCGTGGCGGCCATATTGGATTTCTGATCGACCCGAAAAATAACAAAACTTTGTCAGGACCATGAGTCGATCATAGTTTCAGTTCAATCGGCCTAGCAGAACTCGACTTTAAGTTTGAAATAGTTTTTCAAAATGGCGGCCGTGGCGGCCATATTGGATTTCTGATCGACCCGAAATATAACAGCACTTGGTCAGGGAGATGTCAGTAACATTCCCATGAAATATTAATGAAATCCCTTTGCCAGTATTCCAGCTTAAGTTGAAAATGTAAAATGTTAACGGACGTTGCACGACGGACGACTCCCAGGTGACCTTAAAAAACACATGAATGCTTTGAGTGATTTTAAATCAAAAATGCATATTCCACAGTTGTGTTTTTAAATTATGGCTATTTCTGGTAATATAGTGAATAATAATAAAATAACATGTGCCAAACGTATTTTATTTAATTACTCTAAGACACTACTGTACAAAAGTTATTCAAATAACTCAACAATCAGGCATACAATTCAGAAATACATAGTCTGGTATATAATTGAATTCTGTCTTTCCCTAAGCATAATGTTGACCTTCTTTTGCACAGTATTAATGAACCAGCTGTTTAATTCCAAGCTTACACATACTATTAAGACTATTTTTAAGAATTGTGGAAGGTTTTGTGATCTTTTTAATTGTCTCAAATTTGGTTACCATCCCAGATTCTAACAAGGGCAATATGCTTACGACAATCTCATTAGTAAATAATGTTAGTGAACATGCTGTGTCAGACAATCCGTCTATAATGGACTACTGTTACCAGCCTTTCTTACACTTGAATAATTATTGAGTAAACATTGATTGAATCAACTCTTTTATGTATTTCTTTTGTTGCTTTTATTCTACTTACTTGAGCAGTTTTTTCTTCTGTTTTGGCGTCAACGACTTGAGAAACTGAACCTCTGGATCGTCTTCATCCTCACTCTTAATGATTTGCTAAATATAACCAAATAATTTGTAAGAAAGAGGCAAGTCTCTTACAGGATTTCAAATCTTTCTAAAACCGACCTAGGTGTAATAGAATTGTTGCTTAGTAACAGATTTAAGTCTTAAATGTTCTTTTTCTTTGCTTTAGTGAAAAAATAACTTACATGTTAATTAATGACAATCAGTTTTTGAGTCAAGCAATAAAAAATGTTATGTTCATGTACCTTAATAGAGATTTGTTAATCCAGTCCCAACTAATGCAGTTATCTTTCTATCTGGCAGTTGTTTTTGTAAAATTTCATTTTAATACTAGAGGTCTAGAGCGAGCAATTGGCAGTATTTGATTCCTGCCTGCTAGTGGACCTGGTTCCAACGCTCGTGTCAGGGACAACTTTAGTCTCTCTTTAAATACGATTTTGTTCATTGGAGCCCCCAGGGAAAGTATTTATTGTCCCTATGCCACAAATCACATGTATGTATAATGTGTTAGGTAGCATATAACCTTAACTCATTCATCCCTGAAAACACATTTGACTCTTCCAATTCAAAGGTGAATGGGTTAACTCGAACACAATTCAAAGGTAAAATGTGTGAGGTAATATATAGATCGCAAACATCCTGAAGAGCAATAACCCTAACACAAAACACAAATGTATAATATGTAATTCAGTGTATACTCTAAAACTTTTGTTGCATATAATATACCTCATTTGATGCCCGGGGATCTGACATTCTTCCTAAGATGCTCTGTTTCAATGCAAACCCATCTTCCTGCATACTCTCTAACAGAGAGGAAGCACTGTTCTCCGCTACAAAACATTACAACAAATATACAAGTATAAAATTTACCAGTGTAAAAATAAGAAGATTTGTTACATCTACAATACACCATACAATTTTTTTGATAAATAGTGATAACAAACTGTCGAAATCCAAAATGTCTGTCTAAAAATTTCTAACACTGCAGCCATTGCTGACACTTGTTACACTTTAAAATTGAAAGAATGTTATGATATTACAACTATGTATAAATACCTCACAGGATGATCAATTTCATTACAAAATTATACAGAAAATAGTATTTTGTGACAATTATATAGAGAAGATGTTTGTATGGTACTACTTACGTTGTTCTGGCTCTGCTGTGAGATCTTTTCCGAACAGAGGACATATCTTGTCAGTGTTGACATGACCCCATTTGCGACATTTTATGCAGCGAACGTTTCTCACCTCCACACCAAACGGCTGGTCGCGGATCATCTCATCATCCTTGGCATACCTAGAAGAGTATTTTAGAATATAGTGTTTGTTTTTTTGGCATAACATTTTGTAAGAAATATAAAACTTATGAAAAAAAGTTCAATTTTTTTTAAACAAAAAAACCAATTGCAACCATACATGGGATGTTACTCCAACAAGTTATCATTTTGCCTGTTGATATTTGATTTAGTTCTGCTGATTCTTCTCAAATCATAGCATGAATATTTATGATGTGCATGCACATTTGTACTTGTAAGTTTATATACTGATTATATAAAGACGGTGTCCAGAGTTGATTTGACCACTCAAGGACTACATTCAAGTACTATTTCAATGAAATGTGTTAACCTGAATAAATTAATACCATATGACACAGTACCCAGTCACATTATTCTGACAATGGACCAACCAAAGTTTCCCTTGGAAGATGCCATCAAAAACAGAACGTTGGTACCAGTAAAAGGAAAGCAAAGATAAAGGTCTTAATTTACATAAGTGTTGCAAAGAGGACAGCAAGTCAATATGAATTTTTCTGTTTCCCCTAGAAAAGGACACACTAAAGAAATATAGTGCAAGCGCAAGCTTTAAATAACCCAGATTACAAATATCCTGCTGAAACTGTCTGATATAGAAAGTTTGTAAAGCTCCGATTACGTATTCCTGTTGTATGTGATTACCTTGGTATATAACTAAACAACTTACTGCTCTCTTGGTGCATTGTACTTTCTCTGCCAGTCAAATTTCACCTCTGCTTCTCCCTCTTCTTGCTGAAGAAAAATATATATAATCATAACAGGATCTTCACATTGCAGAAAGGTTTGAAGATGCTTTTACGACAGGGAAGCATTGCTGTAACAAAGGATGAAAAATGTATACGCTGTGTAAGCTTGAAGCTCAATTTTTATACCATTATAACTTTTTATAATGACTTTTTAATATGTTTTTTGTATACAACAGGGAAAACTGTGGTCTGTGTGACATCCACTATTCCAGAGAGAATATAAAACAGGCCAATCTTCAACTTATATTTGTGTATCAAAATTTGCCTCAGACATTTTAGACCATTTTTTCCCCCCAGATATTTGAGAATTCATTTTCCTGTTACTTATGAAATCAATTTGTCAACTGAAATGCCTAGTTTATATTTTAAATTTAACATGAGCTAATGAAACCATACCTCTTTTTTCTTCATACCAGGTGGTGCATCATACATGAAACTCAAACCTAGTTTGGCCTTTTCATCTCCAAGAAGAGCCCTGAGAAACAAAATATGGTGTTAGTTTAAAATGGTTTAGTATACATGAACATCTTAGTGTGTGTTTATATATCATGAATTCTGTATTAATAAAACATTAAGTTTGGAATGTAGGCATTTTTTTTTATATATTTTTACTACACTTATGTAGAGCAGAAGTTCTGACTTTAACAGTACTTATCACTATATATAAATACCAATAAAAAACTTGAGGGAAAACAAAAAAATATAGGGTCGTTAAGGAAACGGGAAACACATATGAATTTTTTGCGAGACAAAAAATTCATAAGTTAATCCCACAGTGTTTTAAAATATTGGTAATCCATTACATGTTCAGTTCATTACTGCCTAACACTTAACGATACATTTTTGCTATTGGAGTCAGTTTGAACTGTTTAATTTCTTTTTACATGAATATTATTTATCACCAAAACAAAATAGAACTCTATCTCACAACTATAGCCACTCTAATACAATCAACAAACAAAGATTCCAAAGTTTTACGGGTACCTTCACAGGTAATATATACACCATTTTTATATCTGAATGAAGACATCAGCTATTAATTTGGCAATAGCATTGACATCAGGATAGCATTGTGAGAACAAATTAAAGGAAACACACGTTGAACAGATGATAACTGGTTTGACAGGCAATACACATTTTATTCCTAGGGCGATCCCTACTTGTTACCCAGCAAGAACATTCTAAAATGTCGGCTTAGATACGACAGCCAGAAGATATTGTCACTGGGTAACATCTCAAAACCAGAAAGAAAGAAAAAAATGTTTTATTTTTTAAATCTTAATTGAAAGCTTTTTTAACTTGCACTGTCAGCTTTTATAGTGAGGCCCTGCATATGTTGTTCAGTGACGTAAATGTTTCACATTGAAATGGGACAGGAAATAATGTGACAAATTAAATGAAAAGCTTAAAATTTCTTGCCCTTACCACCTATTAACTTTCTGTCCAGCCGACCGTCGCTATTATATTTTATATCAGTTTAAATTAGTGTCTGGCTTGCAATGGCAACATATCATCTCTCGCTAATGGGCGTACTTTGCCAAAAAAAGCAACATATGTTACGTATACACCGAAAATACTGAGGGAGCACCGCATAGTCTGTTTTGTACAAAGACAGCGAGTTGTTTTCTTTTTGCACAACACAACCCCAAAGCTGCACATGTCATTTATGAAACTTTTCCCAGTTTTTTTATAAGCTCAAGAGGCCAGCAAAAAAGAAAACATTTCACGAAATGAAAAAGAATCGAAGGATTCTGCACAATTATTTTATTGCATTTACCTACATTTCCCTATGAATATTAAACATGCTTACCTGTTCCTGTACATGTCCTGTTCTTTCTGATACTGGGCTAATAAATCTTCCTGTTTTGTCTTGTCAAATTGTGTTTTTTGTTCTGCCATCCATACCTAAAGAAAAAGTAACAAATATTAGAACCAGATATGAAAATCAATTAAACGATGTAACAACAAAAGAATGCAGCTTTGTTCTATGGAACTGTAATAAACACTATATGTAGAAATAGATAATTTTAACTGCCGAATACAAGATTTCGTACCCTGGCAGTGAAGTGTAGGATACATTTTATATATATCGACTCTTTCTAAATTTCTGGGATGTCATTCCATTCAAATATTTTTCATATTTAGAAAATAATTGAAGGAATTATTGCAAAAAAATGTGAATTCATAAAGAATTCAGTTGTGGCATTATACAACCATCTGCTTCATTTTGTTTACAGGTTAATACTGGTCTCCGTCCTGGACCCGTGTACAAGAATTACTGCCTACCCAGTTAAGTAGGATTTAATAGCTATAGGAAAAATGATAGACACAGGATGTAACCCTCTTTAGTCCACATCAATATTTAACTCTACATAAGATATACAAGAAAAACTTCTGGTGCAAAATGCCATGAATTAATATTCAATTATTAAGATTTTGTCCTTTTCCCCCAATGTTCATCTAATCAAATTTCAAACTGGTAGTAGCATCATTTATGATGGGTGGTAGGTAAATCTTGTACTCCATTCCCGGTCCCGTACCAGGGAAAAAGAGATATTGTAATTTCTCAAAAACGAGATCGTTACTTTCATTGGTTCAAAGTTTAATCAAACCAACCAATCATTTTCTAAATGTGACACTTTGGATGAAAACTTTAAATTGTCTGATAATTTTGAAATTGATGATAATGTGTATTTCAAGGTGGTAAAACTTGAACGCCTCACTCAACCGTGAAAATTACGTTTTTTCATATATTATTAGAAATATATGACATGATATTTTCAGATACAGCCTATATAATAAAAAAAAAACATTTTTCACATGAAGTTCTGACTTTGTTGTGATCACATGTTTTGTTTACTCCCGTACCAGTGATAAGGGTGGATCACTATGTCAAGCGTATACACTCTTGATAGTTTGAAAGGAAATATGAAACAAAAGGGTCATTTGTCAGCTTCTTCAGAAATGCAGTTGTCTCCATCATATGGGAAAAAATCGAAAAGTTTTTAAAACGGTATTACCAAATGTGCAACAACAGAAAAACGGGGTTGACTGGAGGGTTTTTGCTATTGCAAACTTGTTAGAATTTTGTTTCAATGGGTTTAAGGGAAATGAAGAGTTAGAGTTTGACACCAATTACATGAGACAACATCTTGTTGAATGTATTTCCAATGAGATCTTTACTAAATTTTCTAGGAAAAAATGAGTAGACATAGACAAAAGAAAACTTCTTTATCATTTGATTTTTTTATTGATTGCGAAGCAGATGGGCGTCACATCTCTAATGTATTTGATGACATGGTATCTTGTGATGCTGACTGTGACAGATGGATTCATAATAGATGTGTAGGTGATCTGTCAGATTTACATTTTTCTTAGGATAGTTTTATTTGGCAGTGTTGTACATGTAAGTGTTCATAAAACAGCAATAAAAGTCATAGTCATAAAAGTTTATAGGTCTCCGAACATAAATCAGGTTAGAATTATGCAGTTTTAATAGTTATTTAGGTTAGCCAGTATTGTAATTTTAACATAAAAACTACAGCAAGTATTTTTTTCATAAAAGTATTTATAATTTTCAGTTAAACAACTTATGTTTTTTTGCTATTTTTTTTACTGTATTTGTATCCTATAAAACTTATAATGTGAAGTGAGTAAACATAAAATTCCTTTTGAAAGAAAACAAAATTATTTCAATCATAGAACCATTTTTTTCAAGTTATTATAAAAATACTTAGATCAGAATCAAATGAAACCATTTTTTGTCTAATGATAACCAATCGTAATGATAATCATGAATTGTTATTTTGTGAACTATTTTTATTCTTTTATATAGGGTTTAAAAAAATGGGCTCTTATGTAGAACTGCATCCTCATCGAAGAGCCTGGTAACATTCTTATGTAAGAATGGCTAAGAGTTCTACTTAATAACAAAGCTCGACGAAGTGATCTCCCCTTAGAACGGGTATGAGGTAAAAACAAGAGGCCCATGGGCCTTAACGGTCACCTGAGTCTATAGTATTTATTTTTGTTGTTGAAATATGTACCAATTTGAGTAAAAAATAGTATAATGTTAACTTAACTTTGTCAGGACCATGAGCTGATCATTCCTAGACCAATTTTAAGTGAGATCGGCCTATTAGAACTTAGTAGCAAAATAGCGGCCATGGCAGCCAAATTGTATTTCTGATTGACCCGAAAAATAACAACACTTTGTCAGGACCATGATTCGATCATTCCTACAAAGTTTCAGTTCAATCGGCCAAGTAGATCTTTACTTTAAGTTTGAAATAGTTTACCAAAATGGCAGCTGTGGTGGCCATATTGGATTTCTGATCGACCTGAAAAATAACAACACTTTGTCAGGACCATGAGTCAATCATTCCTACAAAGTTTCAGTTCAATCGGCCTAGCAGAACTTGACTTTAAGTTTGAAATATGTTTTCAAAATGGTGGCCGTGGCGGCCATATTGGATTTATGATTGACCTGAAAAATAACAACACTTTGTCAGGACCATGAGTCGATCATTCCTACAAACTTTAAGTTCAATCGGTCCAGCAGAACTTGACTTTAAGTTTGAAATAGGTTTTCAAAATGGCGGCCGTGGTGGCCATATTGGATTTCTGATCGACCCAAAAAATAACAACACTTTGTCAGGACCATGAGGCGATCATTCCTACCAACTTTCAGTTCAATCGGTCCAGCAGAACTTGACTTTAAGTTTGAAATAGGTTTTCAAAATGGTGGCCGTGGCGGCCATATTGGATTTCTGATCGACCCGAAAAATAACAACACTTTGTCAGGACCATGAGACGATCATTCCTACCAACTTTCAGTTCAATCGGTCCAGCAGAACTTGACTTTAAGTTTGAAATAGGTTTTCAAAATGGGGGCCGTGGCGGCCATATTGGATTTCTGATCGACCCGAAAAATAACAACACTTTGTCAGGACCATGAGACGATCATTCCTATCAACTTTCAGTTCAATCGGCCCAGCAGAACTTGACTTTAAGTTTGAAATGTAAAATGTTAACGGACGACGGACGACGGACGACGTACGACGGACGACGACGGACGAAAACGGATAGCAATAGGTCACTTGAGCTAAAGCTCAGGTGACCTAAAAATACCTGCGATCTTCGCCTGTGATCATAATATAAAGTCGACATTTCAGGTGAAAAAGGTTGTTCTTTTCATTGAAACTGATATAATTACAAACAATAATGTATTTTGTTATGTGGAACTGAAATAAATATGCCATTAGACTCTATATTTTGGATAATTTGCAAGAATCGATAATTTTCACAGTTGACTGCGACATACAAGTTTTACCCCCTTGAAATATACATTATCATCGATTTCTAAATTATCAGATGATTATTTTTAGAGGTTTTTAGTTCAGGTCCGGGAAGGGTGTTCAAGATTTACCGGGGAACTTTATAATGTGTTTAGGAAAAATAATCCATATATACATCTACAATTCATTATTAGGAGAATTTTCCTCGCCTCTAAACTACAACAATATATATTCAGAATGTCCCCTTGTTATATTTCTGATGCCTATTTCAAACATGTGTGCAGTTTATCTTTTATCATATACAGTACTAGTGTACATACTATTTATGATTTTATAGACACTGTTGATCATAGCCTGAGTTTCCTCTGGCCCTGACACCAGACTTAGCGTTTTGACAGATAGATGTCTGGTGTGGGGCCATAGCACACATTTATTTGGATGGAACTTTAGTAACAATTTCTTTGACCAATTTTGAAGCTAATCTAGATCATTTTGCATAATTTAAATATCCTCCCTGCTCTTTATCTGCCTATAAAGGAATCATAGACACCTCGGCACCTGGTAAAGTCGGTACTTGGACACCTCGGCACTTATATTTTCGGCACTTGGTTACCTCAACACTTTTTGAAAATAAGTCGGTACTTATTTCTTAATTCAGTTCAATTTTTAAGTTAAGTTTTTAAGAAACTGATATCCCTGAATCTATAGTTGGTATTCAGTGTCGTTGTTATTTGTGATATGTTCAAATTCATATAAAGGGGAATAATATAACTCGTTGAAAAGTTGGTATGTTTCTTGTGCGTTCGTTACATTCGTTAAAAATGCAGTTTTGGAGAATGAAATACAATGTATCAAGAATAATATGCCCTTCTCTCATGTGTCCACTGAATTACATAGCGTATCTTAAAAACTACATGTGGCTTGACATTGTTTAAGAAAGAAATATCGCAAAATGACAATAGTCAGCATTTTAGTTTCAGCCAGGTACCCTGGACCCCTAGCTCAATCTACACATGCTGAATTTTCCTGAGGTCAGCCTCGATTCAGATCTCTACCTGTCGTTTTTTTACAGGTTCAACCAGTTCAACTGGATACGCAAATGTACACCAGCACTGACAAAACTCTTCCAAATATCATTAGACTCTGGATCAGTCCCGCAAGATTGGCGCGAGGCACACATTGTTCTCGTCTTTAAAAAAGGTGACAAACAAGCTGCAGAAAATTATCGTCCCGTCTCTTTATAATTAACTTGTATCACCTGTAAATTACTAGATCATTCATAGCAATGTCATGGATCACTTAGACCTCAACAATATACTCACCAAATTTCAACACGGCTTTCGATCCAAACACTCTACGGAAACGCAACTAATTCTAACGGTAGATGACATCCTTCGGAACATAAACAACAAATCACAAACAGACATTGCCCTATTAGACTTTTCTAAAGCTTTCGTTAAGGTCCCTCATGAACGTCTTCTTTCTAAACTACACTTCTTTGGCATTCGAAACAGTACAAATTCCTGGATTAGATCATTCCTAAACAACAGAGACCAACTTGTTTTATTAAATGGGACCAAATCTGACAAGGCCTCTGTCCTTTCCGGGGTTCCCCAGGGGATGGTCATTGGGCCGCTGTTATTCCTCGTTTACATAAACGACTTGGTACAGTCAGTCTCCTGCAAGGTCAAACTGTTTGCAGACGATTGTCTACTCTATAAGGAGATAATGTCTGAGGACGACTGCAAACAGACTAGAACAATGGGAGACTGACTGGCAAAAGAACTTCAATGCTCCAGGAAAGTCAAATCACAAACGTATACCACTCTAGTGAGACCGACTATCGAGTATGCCTCTACATGTTGGGACCCATACACCACAGAAAACATTGTACTGTTGGAAACCGTCCAACCTAGGGCTGCTCGATATGTCTATAACAAGTGTCACCAGCATGGTACAATCACTGAACTGGGAACCACTTGCACAGAGACGAGCAAAAGCAAGCGTTTCAATGATGTACAAAATCTTAAATGACAAAGTAGCCATCTCCCCTAATGATCATGTTAAAGTGTCAGACTGCCGAACTAGGGGAGCCCACAAACTCCAACAAATTTCTACTAATTCGGACAAATATCGAAATTCATTTTTTCCCAGAACTATCAGTACATGGAATTCTCTGCCCGTGTCACCTGACTTGAACCATTTCAAATCAGCTCTATCTGCTCATCATCCTAAAAAAACTCTATATTAACTTTTATAATTATCATGCATGTACATGTATATAGTTTTATCTTATCATAAAATAACCAAAAACATTAATGCCACCTCCAAGGACACCTAAAATTGCGGCAACTGCACTCATATCTATGAGATCTGCCGCAGTAAATGGAAGAAGAAGAAGAAGACCCATGTTACCCTATAAAGGACGTAGTTGTCTCCCTTCTTCAATTCCAAGCAGAGCAAGATTATGGAATATGTAATGTTTTCTTTGAACAATTATGCCAAAAAAATAAATGACACTAAATAAATAATGGAAGCTAAGACAGATATAACGGAATTTAACTTATAAGTAACTGTTGTACAACTGTAGGTCCACTCATCTTGCGTCTCGATCAAAAATATGAGTTGAAGGTCTCCGGTTGGGGTATTTACCGAAATGGACCGGAATGGAGTTGAATTACCGAAATGGAGGGAAATGGACTTTAAAATGGCATTATTTCAAGAGAATGGACCTAAATATACATTCTTCATCACCAACTGGAGTCATATGTAGAAGATTGGGCGTTTATTTTGTTTACATCCATTTTAAATTAATTTTTCAAAATAACGCAATTCACGGCACGATTTTAATTACCGAAATGGACGGCAATGGGCCTTAAATTGGCATTATTTCAATAGAATGGACCCTAATATACATTCTTCATCACCAACTGGAGTCATATGTAGAAGATTGGGCGTTTATTTTGTTTAAATCTATTTTAAATTAATTTTTCAAAATAACGCAATTCACGGCACGATTTTAATTACCGAAATGGACGGCAATGGGCCTTAAATTGGCATTATTTCAATAGAATGGACCCTAATATACATTCTTCATCACCAACTGGAGTCATATGTAGAAGATTGGGCGTTTATTTTGTTTAAATCTATTTTAAATTAATTTTTCAAAATAACGCAATTCACGGCACGATTTTCGTTACCGAAATAGACGGCAATGGGCCTTAAATTGGCATTGTATCGATAGAATGGACCCATATATGCATTCTTTATAACCCAATAGAGCTATATGTAGCAGATAGGTAGTTAAATTAGACTGGAAATATTTTTTATTTGTCATTTAAAGACGCGCAATAGCCGAGATTCACGGTACGATTTTCGGCTATCCGAAGAAATTGAAGTGGGGGCTGAATGTTGACCCTACCTTTCACATTTGTCTTTAAAGCAATAAAAATAAGGATTTGAACAAGATACAATATAATTTTATAAGATAATTATAAAATAAGATTGTTTGGTTCATGATAGCATGGAATGAGTGAGAGATTCTTTTAATTTGGACAACTTTTTAAGAAATAACATTTTGACACAAAGTAACAGAATTGACACAGGAAACACTATCCATCCTTTTGCCTATCTGACTCCTATCAAGTCAAAATATGAAGGTCTCTTTATTAAAATTACTCTACTGTTCACATTTATCTTACCCGTTTTATATTTTCCTTGCTAGCAGGATGGAAAAACTTCTTTGTCATGTAATTATTAAAACCCTTCCCCATCTTGCTGGTTTGGTAGAGCAAATAACTAAAATAAATTCAGTCCAGTCGTATTCCAGTCGTTTTTTTAACAGGAAGTTGTCAAATCGCTGTGTAGGCCTAATCACGTACTTCCGGTCGAAAGCCAATTAAAAATATCAAAAATAGAATAGAGTGTAACATTTCATTAAATACCCAAACTTAATTAGTTAAATTCTTATTTTCTTCATTGAATTTTGTATTTTTCCATTTGATTAAAAACTATTGAAACAAAAGCAGATTCTAAGAATCTATTTATAGATTTGCGGATTTCCCGGAAGGATCGTCCAACAGAATGCCAGAATTCCACAGTAAAAGTAAGTGCTACTGTTCGCAGTGTTCGCACTGTTCTTCCAGTCGTTGTAAGTCTTCGACTTGTGAGACTGTCCTATATCTTGTTGTCATCGATACTTTATGGTATGCTACTAATCGTAATTAGGCCTAACCTGGATAACAAGTCGAATTAACAAACTTTTGATATGTTGAGTCAATTTTGAAAGGACATGCTAGATTCTAAAATCTTATCACGTTGTTTTGATAAACACGCAGGCATTATTATGCCTCTATATATTATCCATATCAATTATTATACATAAAATGAAATCATCATCATCTTCCATTAAGTGACTGATCTCCTTGATGGAGTGCAATTGTCACTGTTAGAGGTTCCTAGAGGTGGCAGTTAAAAACTTATTTTTTTATGGTATTTTCGTATATGATAAAACTATTTACAAAAAGTATACATGAAGTTAGTATAGAGGAAAAGGGTTGAAGCCTGCAATTGCTGATTTAAATGAATTAAGATCAGGCGATTTGGCGATGTCTGTGGGTATAGAGTTCCATGTGATGATAGTACGGGGGAAAATAATATTTGTATTGATTTGATGCGGTTGTGATCTGATGAAATTTGTGAGCCCCCCTTGTTCTCCTGTCCCCTTGAGTAAGGTACTCGGCTGATGGAATAGAGGTGTGCCCGTTTACGATCATGCACATCATGGTTAGCCTGGATTTTGCTCTACATTGTGCTAAAGATACCCAATTTAGTGATTGGATCATGGTTGTCACACAGCCAGGATCTCTAGACCTGTAGTCGTTGTGTACATATCGAGCAGCTCGACGTTGGACTGACTCGAGCAGCATGGTATTATCTGCAGTGTACGGGTCCCAGCAAGTGGACGCATACTCAATAGTAGGTCTGACAAGGATGGTGTAAGTCTGTTCTTTTACCTTTTTTGTGCAGGATGACATATTGCGTCGTAAAAAGCCTAGGGTCTTATATAATTATTGGATTTATTTACGGTAGAGTTGATGTGACTACTCCAACTCAGGTCAGAGGTGATATTGACTCCTAGATATTTACTGGCAGGAACGTTTTCAAGTGATTCATTGTGCAACGTATAGTTGTTCTTAATGGGCACTTTAAATTTGTTTTTGTGACATTTATAATGCAGCATTTACTGGCATTGAAGTTCATTTGCCATTTGTCCTCCCATGCCTGTAGATTGTCAAGGTCGGTTTGTAGAGCCTAGCTTGCAGTCATCAGGTGTTTTGATGTCTGTGTATCAATCTGCAAATAGCTTGATCTTGCATTTCACTGAATCTACGATGTCATTAATATAGACTAGAAATAACAGAGGACCAATCACCGTCCCCTGGGGCACCCCAGATAATACAGGGGCCGTCTCGGACTTAACACCATTTAATAAAACAAGCTGATCACGAGATTGTAAAAATGATCTTATCCAGGAGAGGGTGTTGTTTCTTATACCATAAGAGTTTAGCTTGGTCAGGAGTCGTTCATGGGGAATTTTATCAAACGCTTTAGAAAAATATAAAAGGGCTATGTCTTTTTGGGTTTTACTTTCTAAATTTCGACTGAGGTCATCAACGGTAAGTATCACTTGGAATTCAGTGGAGTGTTTGGATCTAAAGCCGTGTTGGTATTTAGTCAGAAGCAGTCTGTTTGTCTCCTTTTTTAAAAACAGGGACAATATGGGCTTCGCGCCAGTCCTTCGGCACTTCATCGGAGTCTTGTGAAATTTGGAAAAGTTTGGTGAGGGCCGGGGTAATTTCTAATGCAATGTCCTTCAGGACCCTTGCCGGGATGCTGTCTGGTCCAGTGGCTTTATGGATATTAATTTGCTTTAATAATTTAAGAACACCCTTTTCAGTAAATGCGATTTTTGGCATCGAGACAAATTGTCTGTCAGGGAGATTTGGCATGTGCGAGGTGTTTTCGCGGGTATAAATAGAATGAAATTGTTGGTTGAGAATATGGGCTTTTGTAGGGTCATCTGAGTATGTGATACCATCTGATGGGTTTCGTATTGGGGGGATGTTGGATGAGTCAATTTTCTTGCTCTTTATGTAGCTCCAGAACCTTTTTGGATTTTCTATGGCCTGTGGACTAATAATTTCCCTCATGTATTTGTTCTGGGATTTCCTGGTTTCTTTTTGCATGTGGGCTTTGATGGATCTGTATCTATCCCAGTCCTTAGTTGTCCTGGATTTTAATGCTTTGTTGTAGGCCCTACGTTTTTGTCTAGAAAGTTTGTTGATGTTATTGTTGTCCCATGGGTTGGTAGATTTTGACCTAGTGAGCTTGCTGGGGACATGCTTGTTGATTGCTGCTAGGATGGTTTGTTTGAAAATGTTCCAGGCTTGGTTAATGTCTAGGTTTTCTGTAATGATGTT
The DNA here is from genome assembly GCF_002113885.1 of Mizuhopecten yessoensis. NCBI lineage: Eukaryota > Metazoa > Mollusca > Bivalvia > Pectinida > Pectinidae > Mizuhopecten > Mizuhopecten yessoensis. The sequence continues at coordinate 1,166,838 of NW_018403984.1, forward strand.
ATTTAGGTCATTTTGTATGTCAATGCGCATTTGGTTGATATTTGCTTTGCCCCAGAGTAGAATTGTTCTTCTGGGCTGTTTCTTGGGTGGGTTTGAAACTTGATTGTCGATCATGACAATTTTATGATCAGATACCCCTGGTATTGGCTTACATTTGTTCACTAGTGATGGCATGTTTGTTAGGAACAAGTCTAGGGTGTGGTTAGGTCGTGTTGGAAAATTGACTACTTGTTCTAGTGATAGGTCATTGAAGAGCGACAGAAACTGCTCATTCAGGACCTTGGGGTAGTTGTTACTGTTGATGCGGCCTTCTGGCCATGAGATGTCACTAAGATTGAAATCTCCTCCCAGCCAGAATTGGTGGTTAGGATGGTTGTTAACTAGGCTAGAGATTTCATCTATCGAGTCCTGTATGTAATTTGGACTTGTATAATTGGTGGTATGTAGTAAGCAGCTATGATGATTGGTGTTTGCTAAGTGAGTTGTATTTTGGCTGCGACTAGCTCAACTTTGTCGCTTCTATATGCAAGAGTAGCGTTCAGTTGCATATTTACGGCAACCATGACACCTCCACTTCGGGATTTTGTTCTGTCATTGCGGAATAGCTCATACTCGGAGGGAAAGACTTCCAGGTCCCCAATGTCTGGTTTAAGCCATGTTTCAGACCCAATGAATATATCAGGTTTGGATGACTCTATAAGAAGCATAGTATCGTGGCGTTTTGCCTTGACACTTTGAAAATTAACGACAAGCGTTCTTAGTGAATGGGTCGATTTAATTAGGTTTGGCGGTTTCTTTGCCTTGGATTTTGCAGGGATTGGAGAAGATGTTGCTCTTGGTGAAAGAGCATGGATATTTTCAAAAAATGAACTGGAGTTTGAGAGTGAATTTGAAGAACTGGATACAGGGCGATGAGCATCATTCTCGAGAAGTCCTGATCATGTGTTGTTGATGTTCTTAAACATGATGACATTGAAGACAATGTTACAGAGTCATACAGACAGTTGGATTTGTTAAAGTTAGCACATTTAGGGCATTTCCATGCCTCTGAAATGTGTGACTTGTTTTGGGACGAATTGTCTGCTAGGCAGTTGGAGTGAGCTCAGACATCGCAGTTGTCACAAACATGCTTGTCGTTATGGCTTTTGACGGGTTTGTAACAAATCATGCACGGAAATTTAGTTACATTAAGCGATTGACACTTAGGACACTTCCATGTTAGTGATGGGTGCTCGGCATGATGTGTAAATGCCTCCTCTGTCATGCTTATGCAGTCTAGGTGCACCCATTGGTTGTATTTGTCACAACCTAGGCTGTTTTGTTTCTCCTTCACAGCCCTACTACGTACAATACAGGGGAACTTGGCCCTGGGTCCAGGGTTCAGCTCGACCTGGTTGCTTAGTAGCAGCCTGATCAATAGATGGATGTTCCTGGCATTATCTGGAGTCAGAGAGTGCTTCTTGTAAGCGACTTCTCTTAGCCAGTAAAATATGGATATGTTGTTATTTATGTGGTATTTACTTACACATAAGATTTGTGTTGATGGTAGAACCACATAGTTGTGTACGACTTGGTTGGTACCTTCTGCCTGGAAGTATGTTGTATGCACAAAACTAAAGCATGGCGTATACTTGCTCGATAGTGTGATGGATGGTACTATGCTCGAGACGTCTATGCTAATATTTTGTAGGCGGGTGGGACGCGTATTCTGAGTTGTCCACTGTACAGCTTGCAACTGTAAATTGGCATTTGTGGTACTCATAAATACTAAAGAGTACCAAAGTAGACATGATATGACATAAATGACAGCAAACACGTGTAGCGTACTGTTGGTGTACATTTTCTGGTTGTGTTGTCCAGCTTGCCGTGTACGAAATAGGGATTTGTGCAGACAGTGATGAAAAATTGGGTGTTAGATAAAGCACAACAATGATTTAGTCAATCTTAGTCCCAAGGGTCGACTCTCGGGTACAAAATGAAACACAATACAATGATGAGACCTGAATGTTAGTGATGACAACAAATAAGGTAACTAAAAGATGGGAAAAAGCATGCAAGCAAGCTGATTTTTTGTTGTTTACCTACGACAAAACCGAAAGTGAATGTTTGAATATGGCGGGAGTTGTAGTGAAGCGAAAAAATACTACAACTGGGAATTATTGGACATATTCAGCAATATGGTGCAAGTAACACATGGTTGATTTCATAATAATGATTGGTAGCCAAAAGAAATCTGGACTGATTTTCGAGAAATTACTAGAAAAAGTGAATAAAATTAATAAAATTAATAGTCACTTCAGGTAATGAATTTGAAGCTAGCAAGGAGGTTAAATTTTAGTTCCAAGCATAATGGTTGCTGCCTGTACAACCGAATCTGGTAGGCTGTTCCAAAGGACGAGTCCAAAGGAGTATTTGCGGATATCCAATCTGGTGAATCTACAGTATTTTTTCTGTAGTTTTTGTGAGTTGCCTTTCGTTCTGGCTTCTATATAATAGTTGAATATGCCAGTAGTAACTTTATAATCATGAAAATTGTTCATAATTTTGTAAACGTTTATTATATCTCCTCTCAGTCTCCTATATATGTGAGTGTTGGAATCCCCAGCTTCTTCAGAGGCTCGCTATATGCTAGATCTTCGAGACCAGGAATTAGCTCTGTCGCCCTTCTTTGCACTCTCTCGATTGATTCAATGTGTTTCACCTTGTATGGGTTAGACACACTTGCGGCGTATTCCAAACGCGGGCAGACTAGTGCCCTAAATAGTTGTATAAAAGGTTTTTTTATCCAAGTAGACGAAAGATCTTTGAATTAGGCCAACAATACTGTTTGCCTTACTTATTGCGTGCTGTATGTGTGATGAAAAGTTCAAGTCCTTATCAACCAAAACTCCTATGTCCTTCTCGGATGTAATGTTTTCTAATCTCACTTTTCCTTCTGTTCCTGCCGTGTGATAACTTCTTGTTTCTGTTCCCTTTCCCTTTATTGTTCAAAATTTACACTTAAAGAGGATAGAATCTTAACAGCCAGGTGTTGGACCATTCCTGTAAATTATCCAAGTCCTGTTGCATTATTTATCCTGTCCTCTTCGCTCTTAATCTCTCTATAAATTTTTGTGTCATCTGCAAAAAGGTATGTGTTTGATACAGTACATATTTTTTGGCAAATCGTTTAATGTATATATTACAAACAGTATTGGACCCAGCACACTGTCCTGTGGAATTCCACTCAATATGGGGTGGTCTTTTGATGAAATACCATTTACTATTACTCTCTGCTTTCTCTGGTAAAGGAAGTTTTCTACCCAGTTGACAATCTTGTTATTAATTCCATAAATGACATTGATTTCACCACCGTTATCTATTGTATTGGTCCAGTCTTCAAGCACCATCAGTAGTTGCAGTCTGGTCGATCTTTTGGCAATAAATCTAAATTGTTTCTTGCTTAAAAAGTTATTATTTTCCATATGACTTACGATAGCATTCCACAGTATCTTTTCCATTGTTTTTCCTACTGTGCTGGTGAGGCTTACCGGTAGGTAATTTCCCGGATCCGATTTTGTTCCTTTCTTGAATATAGCTTTAATATTGGACTCCTTCCATGGAGATGGTACTACGCTATCTTTCAAGCATTGAACTGCTTTCAGTTGGCATTCATAGGCAATATGAATGCCAACTGGACAAAGGCAAATTCAATGAAGCGCAATGTTGGATTTGCTTTTGTCCAGTTATATAGTAACAATGCCATACGATGGTAAATATAGTTGAATATAATTCCTTCATAGTAATTCCTTCATAGCCTTAGGGTGCATTTGATCTGCTCCTTGGGATTAACTACTATCCAGCATTGAAAGTAGTTCACCTATGCTTTCCTCCGTATATATATAGGGTCTTCAAATACCTGGGTTACAAATTTATTTTCCATATTTGGTATGTCACCTGTAGGTTCACACTACTGAAAAAACTTGCTAAAACATCGGCTTTATCTTTATCGCTTGTTGCAACTTGGGACGTGTCTCCACTAGTACTGAGCCCTTTCAAATCCGAAATTCCAGTTTTAACTTTCCGTTTTGAGTTTATATACTTCCAGAACTGTTTGGGGTTAGTCTTAACATTTCCCGCAATATCCTTTTCCATATCACGACGTGCTTTCCTCAGCATAGACTTCACTTGATTTCTTAGCTTTGTATATTCTTCGTATTTGGCTTCCGATCTAGTTTCCATATACCTCTGCCAAGCCCTATGTTTTTTATTGATTTTCCTCCTCTCACCTTCCTTCAATGGAGTAAACCTTCGGTCTTTCATCTCTAGTGACCTATTTCCTGTAATTAATGGTACATATTTACTGACACTTGACTGGAAAATGTCTGCAAATTGTTTACACATATCATCAGCATCACCTGTCGATACCTTGTCCCATTTGACTTTCTCCGGTTCTTTTCTCATACTCTCTTCGTCTCCTTTGTTGTAATTTCTGCACGGTACTTAACTAACAGGATACTTGTTACAGCATATGTATTCAAATAATAATACAAAGTGGTCACTATGACCGAGAGGACTTTCATACTTTATGTCCTTTATCATTTCATCCTCGTTTGTTATTATCAGGTCCAATATACTCGGTTCGCAACCCACTCTCATTCTGGTGAGGTTCCTTGTATGTTGAGTCAAAAAGTTATATTATCTCTTAGACATTCTATAAAATTTTCGCTCTCTTGATCATTTCTTGCTGACTGTGAATTCCGATCAATTTTCTGGAGGTTGAAGTCTCCCATAATCAGTTTTATATACGAGTGTATTCTTTTGTTAACATTGTTACAGTACAGTATTGATTTAGCCAACTTAAGTTGTTCTTTTAATTTTTTCAAAAAAGAATATTTAGATGAACACTTTACAATTACATAGACACCTCCTCAAATCCACTTAGCTAGCAAGTGTCGTTCGTTCATTCCTACATCATCAACATAGGCCTACCTGGTAGTCATCATCCTCCTGACATAACACCTAACGTTATGTATGGAGGCAGGACCCAAATCGGATCAGTACCCAAATTGGATCATTCTTTGCAAAAATCCTTTTTGTTTACATTTTAAAAAATGGCACATGCGAGGACCGTATATACAGTGTTTCAGACTGTAGGGAAAACATTCAGAATATAGAAATACTTGTATTCATTCAAATTCCAAAGATCATAAAATGTTCAAATGCAGACAAAGAAATATTTATTTGAAGCGCAAAATATTACAAAATTCAAGCTGTGATCAACTCTTCAATATTCTTCTTTTGATACAACCATAAACTTTTGTAGTGTATCCGCTGAATTTTCAATGAATGAGGAAAATGATGGTTTGGTGATCCATTTTGGGTACCTATATACTGTCACCTTACGCCCAGAGTGGCCAGGGATTCGAACCTAGGAACCTCAAAACTCAAGACGGATGCTCTATCAATGTATCTGGTCACTGACAATTGACCCAGTCTAGTTACAATTCGCTACAAATACATAGATTCTACTTAAGCCTTTACTTAAGTATCACCAATTAAGTTTATAAGTCACCTAGGAGATTGGATGGTCATCCTAAATTTCAACTCCTTCAGGATAAGTAATTTAAAAAAAAAAGTCCAATAAACATCAGATATGTAATTTGGATATATTGAACTTGTACTTTGACTCCAGTATAAAAAAACATGTCAATGTCTTTCATGACCGAACCAAATGCTACGAAATGACATGTTATCTATAGTTCATGCAGAGTTTATTTTTTTCTCTTTTACTAGCTGTGGAGAGGAATACTGGCTAAAGATTGATGTTGCCATGTAGAACAATTAAGATCATATATATATATTTTATTTTTTTCTCATGCACTAATACAAATTGTATAGTTTGAATTTATTTCTCCTGAACAGACAATAAAGAAGATTAAAACGTCCTCCTTGAATAACATTGAAGCAAGGATGGCAAGTTCAGGTGAGTGGATCTATCAATTTCTCTGCCCCTACCAGATATCCATCATCTTCCTTATATTCAGTATGTCCTCTCTCTAACTCTGGAGAGTTGACAGGTTTATCCACAGTATTTCTCCTGGTGTGAGATTAATATAATCTTCCCAACCCAAGGGGTAAGATTCTTAAATGTCAAGCCTGAGGCTTTGTCAAAGGTCCAGACATTGAAGAATCTTACCCCTAGGGTTGAGATATTTCTGTCTTACTCCTAAAGTGGGGAATAATTATTTGTCTTCCACATCAAATAGAAGTGGTACTTTCATGAAATGCAAATGTTTATTTAATAATTTCAGGCTGATTGGAATTATCTTCCATGATCTGCTATTTCGGAATTGTTGATGTGACGTCATTGCATTATTGATGTCATAAAACTGTTATGACAGGGGAATCCCCCCAGTATTTACCCTAGAATAAGAAATATTTTTCCCTGACAAAAAGTGTGGACATCTCTGTCTAATGGAGGAGAAATCCTTGTCTGTCTCCCCCTATGGTTGAGATGATGGGATTTCCAACATAACAATTGTATCATGTCATTTAAAAAATACATTACATCACATGAACAGTAGTAGTGCAACATCATCAGCCCATAACAGGGTCAACAGAGTAGGGGAAAAATAACCATTCAGGTCACCCATACCCCCCATCCCCCAACACTATGCAAGTCTTGTGTTTGGCAATTTTTAATCAAGAATCTTGCCTTTCGGGTTGAGATGCGATTCTCTCATCCCAAAAGGGATAAAAGATTCTATTGAATGTGTGATTAATATATGTGCAATGGTTGAGCCTGTGTGTAAAGTGTATATAACTTGAGTGTGCAATGGTTGAGCCTGTGTGTAAAGTGTATATAACTTGAGTGTGCAATGGTTGAGCCTGTGTGTAAAGTGTATATTAAACTTGAGTGTGCAATGGTTGAGCCTGTGTGTAAAGTGTATATAACTTGAGTGTGCAATGGTTGAGCCTGTGTGTAAAGTGTATATAACTTGAGTGTGAAAATTGCAAGTGTTAGTAGGTCATGCAGTCACTCTGATGTGTATTTTTTTTAATCTGGTATCATATGTGATAGTTATTTGAACTCGTATATATATACAAAGATTTATTTATATATCTATTCAATCAATAAAATGATTATCAAGAATATTTCCCACTTTAATTGGCTTACATGTTTATAACAGAGATTTATTTTGTTACCTTAACATTTTATATGTATCTATATTGGAATACCAGAAGCAGGTACTGAAAAAAACTATGTAGAGTTTGCCTGTTGTCTATTTCAATTGTGTATCATTTTTATGTTTAAGTATGGTAGAAAATTTGTTGAAATGAAAGATTCTGTTAGTCCCACATGAGGGTAGGATTTAATTTTATCTATTACATCATGGTCCTGAAGTTTTTTCTGATCTTATATCAGAGAAGAGAAATGCATGGCCAGACTGGCATTTGAACCCGTAACCTCCAGACTCTAGACGAACGCTTTACCAATTGATCGAGCTACCTGGTTTCTGGCATTGACCCAGTCCAGTTCTATGTTCTTCTCTCCTTTTTCTAAGTCCTCTACCCCTCCCCCCAATGCCAAGCTTTCATCTAATACTTCATACAAGGGTTGGTCACTGGCACCACAGTTACAGAAGTGATATGCTCGGCCAGACCGGGATTCTAACTTGTGACCTCCGAACACTAGACCTACACTCAGCCAAAATTGAGCTACCTGGTCAACGGCGATTGACCCTGTCCAGTTCAGCTACAATATGATAGAGTTAGTTTAGGGGTTAAGTTGACTCTGTCCAGTTCAGCTACAATATGATAGAGTTAGTAAAGGGGTTAAGTTGATCCTGTACAGTTCAGATACAATATGATAGAGTTAGTTTAGGGGTTAAGTTGATCCTGTACAGTTCAGCTACAATATGATAGAGTTAGTTTAGGGGTTAAATTGACCCTGTCCAGTTCAGCTACAATATGATAGAGTTAGTAAAGGGGTTAAGTTGATCCTGTACAGTTCAGATACAATATGATAGAGTTAGTTTAGGGGTTAAATTGACCCTGTCCAGTTGAGCTACAATATGATAGAGTTAGTTTAGGGGTTAAGTTGACCCTGTCCAGTTCAACTACAATATGATTGAGTTAGTTTAGGGTTAAGTTGACCCTGTCCAGTTCAGCTACAATATGATAGAGCTAGTTTAGGGGTTAAGTTGACTCTGTCCAGTTCAGCTACAATATGATAGAGTTAGTAAAGGGGTTAAGTTGATCCTGTACAGTTCAGCTACAATATGATAGAGTTAGTTTAGGGGTTAAGTTGACCCTGTCCAGTTCAGCTAGAATATGATAGAGTTAGTTTAGGGGTTAAATTGACCCTTTCCTGTTCAGCTACAATACGATGGAGCTAGTTTAGGGGTTAAGTTGACCCTGGCCAGTTCAGCTACAATATGATAGAGTTAGTTTAGGGGTTAAGTTGGCCCTGTCCAGTTTTGCTGCAATATGATAGAGTTAGTTTAGGGATTAAGTTGGTCCTGTCCAGTTTTGCTACAATATGATAGAGATAGTTTATGGGTTAAGTTGACTTAGTTTAGGGTTAAGTTGACCCTGTCCAGTTCAGCTACAATATGATAGAGCTAGTTTAGAGGTTAAGTTGACCCTGTCCAGTTCAGCTACAATATGATAGTGTTAGTTTAGGGGTTAAGTTTGTCCTGACCAGTTCAGCTACACTCTATGATGGAGTTAGTTAAGGGTTAAGTTTACCCTGTCCAGTTCAGCTACAATATGATGGAGTTAGTTAAGGGGTTAAGTTGACCCTGTCCAGTTTGCTGCAATATGATAGAGTTAATTTAGGGATTAAGTTGGTCCTGTCCAGTTTTGCTACAATATGATAGAAATAGTTAATGGGTTAAGTTGACCCTGTCCAGTTCAACTACAATTTGATGGAGTTAGTTTAGGGTTAGGTTGACCCTGTCCAGTTCAGCTACAATATGATAGAGCTAGTTTATGGGTTAAGTTGACCCTGTCCAGTTCAACTACAATATGATAGAGTTAGTTTAGGGGTTAAGTTGACCCTGTCCAGTTCAGCTACACTCTATGATGGAGTTAGTTAAGGGTTAAGTTGACCCTGTCCAGTTCAGCTACAATATGATGGAGTTAGTTAAGGGGTTAAGTTGACCCTGTACAGTTCAGCTACAATATGATGGAGTTAGTTAAGGGTTAAGTTGACCCTGTCCAGTTCAGCTACAATATATTGGAGTTAGTCTAGGGGTTAAGTTGGCCCTGTCGTGTTTCGCTACAATATGATAGAGTTAGTTTAGGGGTTAAGTTGACCCTGTCCAGTTCAACTACAATATGATAGAGTTAGTTTAGGGGTAAGTTGGCCCTGGTTAGTGTTTTGTACTTTTAAATAATCATATAAGCAAATGTTATCTATATCTATAACAGGGTACCCTTCAAGCTTCACAAGTATAACTACAGAACAAGTGCGGGATCTCAGAATCAAGAAATTAGGAGGTGGAAATGGTGATATAACTGGCAATAGTGAGCATGCTGCAGTACAACCATCTGGTAAACAAGAGACTGGTGAAGATCAACTCCACACACCCATGGACACTTCAACCAACAGATCTACAGGTTATATTGGTAAATTGACATACAAGTACAGCATTGTGATAAATCATATTCTTTGAATTCTGGATTTTCTTTCAAATGGAACGAAACTAAAAACAGAACAATACTCAAAATCAAACACTTTTAATATATATATATGATGCAGCATTTTAATTTTTCAATACAAATGAATTGCTTTTTATTCTTTATCAAAATTATCAAAATTGCATATCTGAAAAATTGCTCATAAACTCAATTGAAATATTTAAAAAATGAAATGAAAAAAACCCTTGGGAAACGGTATGGTGCGACAACATAAATATCCTTCAAGTTTCTAAACATGGAAAAATATTTGATCAAATGAGTGTTTCTTTAAATATATGACTAAAATTTGTCAGAATTGGTCAAAACCTTTATGAAATGGAGAAAAATATTTTAAATGATGTCTGTTATTTCCATAAACTGACTTGTTTGATGAGGTGTTCCATTTTGGGTACTCAGCCAGCTTACACTTCAAAGTGATTCCGACTCAACAAAATGAGCTCTATGAAAAGACACATGTACTGTTGATATCAAGATATACAAAATGTGGAGACTAAAGGCATCTATTGTTTCATTACAGTAAAAGATTTGGTGTTACAGAAAACTTAATAGGATTTTTATTTTTATTTTTTTAAAGTGTCCCTTTTTAGCTCACCTGCCCGAAGGGCAAGTGAGCTTATGTCAACTTAAACAACTTCTTCTGAAGAACGGACAGGCCTAGAGTCATGATATTTGGCTGAAAGCTTTGTTGGTAGGAGCCCAACAAAGTTTGAGAACGAAAATGACCTTGACCTACTTTCAAGGTCATAGGGGTCAAATATGTCAAAAACTTCAAATGACTTCTTCTGAAGAACTAAAAGGTATAGAATCTTCATATTTGGCAGATGGCTTCCTGGAATGGAGCTCAACAAAGTTTGAGAACGAAAATGACCTGGACCTACTTTCAAGGTCACAGGGGTCAAATGTGTCAAACACTTCAAACGACTTCCTCTGAAGAACTGAAAGGTATAGAATCTTTATATTTGGTTGGTAGCTTCCTGGGATATTGCCCAACTAAGTTTTAGAATGAAAATGACCTTGACCTACTTTCAAGGTCACAGGGGTCAAATATGTCAAAAACTTCAAACAACTTCTTCTGAAGAACTAAAAGGTATAGAATCTTCATATTTGGCTGATGGCTTCCAGGGATGGAGCTCAACAAAGTTTGAGAATGAAAATTATCTTGACCTACTTTCAAGGTCACAGGGGTCAAATGTGTCAAACACTTCAAACGACTTCTTCTGCAGAACTGAAAGGTATAGAATCTTCATATTTGATTGATGGCTTCCTGGGATAGAGCCTGACAAAGTTTGAGGATGAAAATGACATTGACCTTCTTTCAAGGTCACAGGGGTCAAATATGTCAAATGCTTCAAACAACTTCTTCTGAAGAACTGAAAAGTATAGAATCTTAATATTTGGCAGGTGGCTTCCTGGGAAAGAGCCAAACAAAGTTTGTGAATGAAAATGACCTTGACTTACTTTCAAGGTCACAGCAATCAAATATGTCAAATAGTTCAAACTACTTCTTCTGAAGAATTAAAAGGCATACAATTATAATATATAATATAGTAGCTTTAAGGAATAGAGCTAACCAATTGGAAAAGGAAAATGACATTGACCTACTTACAAGGTCACAGGGAAAAATATGTCAAGCAACTTCTGAAGAAGAATCAAAAAGCATAGAATCTTATAATAATATTTTGCTGGTAGTTTTAACAGATGGAGCCAACAAAGTTTGCGAGGGAAATATTTTTAGTGCAATGTAATATTTAATGAGAATATTTTGCTATGACTGCTTAAATATTCAGGTGAGCGATACAGGCCCTCTTGGGCCTCTTGTTTGGATACCTCACCTAGCTGAGCAACAGCTGCATGTAATTGGTGTTTGGTATAGGTCAATTCTACAAAACCTCGTCCTGACAGGTGTTGTTGTATTTGTTGGTACAGTACCATGTTAAACAGAAATAATGTTTACAATTTACTAACCAAACAAATATATTATCAAGACCATTATCGAACCAATTCACAAGAGACACTTATTTTATATCCTATTGCAACCTTAACAGGAACTGGAATTCAGAGATCTGCTTAGTACAGAAGGGAAAAGGCACAAAAATTTAATTCGATCTTCTCTGTTTTCATTATATTTAAGATATCTTGTTTTAGGGACCTTGGAGATACTTGTAATTTGATGTTTTCTGTTCTTTATTCTGTTTTAGAAGTTGACGGTGAACCCCCGATGACAAATGTAGCAGGGGCCTGTGCCCGTACCCATCAGATGGCCATTACTGGGACAACCTTGGGAAGGGACCCTGAAACCTACCTTTGCGATTCTGTGGGTAAGACTTGTGTGTTTCATCCAACAACTGGCTCTCAGACAGTGGGCCACCTCAGACAGCCAGAATGTGCAGATTTGATTGATGATGGATGTTGTAACAGTCATATTACTTTGATATACGCTAGTTTAATGTGTATTGTGAAAAGATGGGTGTTCACAAACTGTTTTTTCTTTTAGCCTGAGAATAATTTAAAAGAAACACCATTAAAAGATAAAAAAAATCAAGATTTCTGACAATTTCTGATTAAAATTATTATTGGAAAAAAAGGCGGGACATGCTTAATCTCCGAACACAGCACTGCATTAAATTGAATGTGTGTGAAGTTTTTTTGTCTTAGGTTAGATTTAAGTTGAATTAATAATAAGTGTCCTCTCTCCTGTCATGTTTACCCACAGGTTGGCAGTTTTACCTTGACTACTTGGCCTCCAAACTTTCTGCAGAAATTTCCGAGATATCTGTTTACTTGGATCTAGAGTCTGGAAAATTGGATGAAATTAAAAACAGGTGCAAGTCAAACCGTCATGAAATGTGCTTCAATGTTCTATGGACGTGGTATGGAAGGAATCCAGACAAGAAGAAACGCCTTAAGCAAATGAACACTGCCTTAAAGGAGTCAGGTCGCGCAGACCTGGCCCAGCAACTGATGGAAGGAAATGTTCCAGTTCCAGAAAACTATAGGTACCAGGGTGAGATTAAAAACCCTGATGCGGGAGTTAGCGGTAGCGATGCCCTCAAAGTCGGAAAACATTTGACCCTGACTTTCCAGAGTCTGGCACGTTATTTTGGACTAGATGAAAACAATATTCAGAGTATCTGCATTGACAATAATGATGACATACAGGAACAGTCATACAACACCATAAAGTTGTGTATCAACCAACTGAAGCTCAAAAACCGACGGCAGCTGTGTAATGGCCTCGCTTACCTAGAACAATTCACAACTGTATCAGAACTTAACCAGATGTGGTGACCTCGTTCCTATATGTGCCTTAATAAATCATTAAACATAATCATTGAATGAGACGCTAAAAAATTATATATTTTTGAAGTGAAGTCACTGGCGAATGACCTGGCTCGAGATCAGTATTTTCAAATCGTTTACCTGTATTTCGAGGTTTAACCCTTAAATGATGACACTCAAAACACTGTGCATGACACATCGGATTCAGGTGCACAGCAAAATTTAACCCCCGCGAATATCTACTGAATATGAAACCGCGAAATATTGACCGCACAAATTTAAAGCGCTTTACAGTAATCGGAAGTGAGAACTCAGTGAAAACTTTATGCATTTACTTCAAATAACTGCTTTTTAGCCCACCATCATCTGATGGTGGTCTATTCGAATCGTCCTGCGTCCGTGGTCCGCCCGTTCGTCTTTCGTCCTTCGTCCATCCTTAAACAATTCTTGTTATCGATATTTCTGGGGTTCTGGAGAGATCTTTTCTCAAATTTCATATGTAGGTTCCCCTTGGTCGGTAGTTGTGCATATTTACTTTTGAGACTGATCAGATAAACGAAATGGCCGACAGACAACCATCTTGGATTTTGACAGTGAAGGTTTGGTATGGCTATTTCTCAGGAAGTACTGGAGAGATCTTTCTCAAATGTTATATGTAGGTTCCCCTTCGTCCCTGGTTGTGCATGTTTAATTTTGAGACTGATTAGATAACAAAATGGCCGACATGCAGCCATCTGGGATTTTTACAGTGAAAGTTTGTTATCGCTATTTCTGAGGAAGCACTGGAGGAATCATTCTCAATTGTTTTATGTAGGTTCCCCTTGGTCTGTAGTTGTGCATATTTACTTTTGAGACTGATCAGATAAACAAAATGGCCGACATGCAGCCAGCTTGGATTTTTACAGTGAAAGTTTCTTATCGCTATTTCTTAGGAAGCACTGGAGGGATCTTTCTCAATTGTTTTATGTAGGTTCCCCTTCGTCCCTGGTTGTGCATGTTTAATTTTTAGAATGACCAGATAAACAAAATGGCCGACATGCAGCCATCTGGGAATTTTACAGTGAAAGTTTGTTATGGCTATTTCTTAGGAAGCACTGGAGGGATCATTCTCAAATTTTTCATGTAGGTTCCCCTTGGTATGTAGTTGTGCATGTTTTCTTATGAGACTGATCGGATAAGGTTTGTTAGTGCTATTTCCCAAGAAGTACCGGAGGGTTCTTTCTCAAATTTTATATGCAGGTTTCCCACTGTCCTTTATTGTTCATGTTTACTTTTGAAACTGATCAGATAAACAAAATGGCCGACCGGTGGCCATCTTTGATTTTTGACATTTAGTGCTATTTCTCAGGAATAACTAGAGGGATCTTAAATTTTATATGTAGGTTCCCGTTGATCCCTCGTTGTGCATGTTATATTTTGAGATTGCATGATCATAAAAACAAAATTTGTCCGAAGGAAGAACTCTAACAGATCTTTCTCATATTGCAATGATCGGTTCTGTTTCTTTCACATTAAATACTGTACGAGTAAATATGTAAAATGACAAAATCACTTTGAAGGTTGTCTTTTATACACAGCAGTATTAAGTTTAGATCAAAAGTTACCTCAAGGTGAATTTACTGTTAATATGACTCGATCAAACAGATTAGAGAAAAGAGGAGAGAAAAGATCGAACTGACAAAGAACTAATGAAGATGGTACAATGGTGGGCGCCAAGATCCCTCTGGGATCTCTTTTTTTTATATATGATAGTGCTTTAAAGGATTTTACCTTGTTTCACTTAATACAAATCAAATGTCATTTTGAATGAACATGAAATAATATATCTGAAGAGATGTCTGTGATTGAAAGCATAGCCATGGAAATGTTGCCCTGTCAAACTTTTGCTCGTTGCTAGCAAAATGTCCTTATTTACTTAACTCAGTGTCAACTTTGTCCTTAAAAAGGAGAGTTAAACTGGGGAATAGGGGGGGCAGGGGATTGGGAGAGGGGCAAAAAAGGTGAAAGTTTAACTGGGGCGAAAATTACAAGTATGCAGTATAAACTCAACACAATTAATTATATAATGTGATAGCTTAGCTCTACTGGCTACGCTAATTGATTTCAAAGCAAAGTGTCAATGTGGTATGCATAAATTACTGCTTATTTATATAGTATAATGGATAATGTCACAGTATTCTGTGTTCAAATTCCAGCAAACTGTGAATACGGCATGAAAATCTAGTTCCTGAACTCAGGATTGCATTGTTTTATACACCCTTCAATGAATTCATCATTGACTACCCTGTGTAGCTTCAGGGGAAGTAACTCTTTTCATGACTGTAAAGGGCAACTTATGTAGGGCCCCATCAGAATCAGAAATTTTCTTCTTTGTCCTCTGCTAGGCGATATTGAAGGAGCTAGAATTTCCTACTTTTTGTTTCTTTTGATATTTTGAAAATATATTAGTGTAACATGCATGAAAATTGGGGAAAAAAACCATCTGCCCAAGGTTCTTGTTTTTACTGTGCGGAATGGTTTTATATTCACAAATGATTTTATTGACATCTTTTTGATAACAAATTCACAAATTTTATCATTGGTATCTACCTACACTGTATCATAAAGTATACATCAAGTATATCAAAATAAAATCATCTCATATACTTTTCTTGGTGTGTGTTTTCTTTCTGAGAAGATATCCTTGGTGGAACATTGTAAGTTTTGACAGTGTAATATAGACAAAGAGTTCGACATATTATGATGCAAGTCTTTCACAGGAAATCTGGAGTAGGCTGGTTCTATAATGTTTCAATACTGTCTATTTATTTATAACAGCTTAACAATTTCATTAAAAATGATATTGTTTTCTAATTTGTTACTTGTATTAGATATAGCGAATTGTCTTCTTTTCTTTAATATTTTCTGTTATATCTGTCTCTTTGATTGGAATATCAAAGTAATTCACTGTCTCCGATTGCAATACATGTATCACAATTAAACCTCAACCATTTATTGGATATTCTAATAAATCTCTGGTATATTTGATTGTTTTCTAAGGGTAAGCTTCAACTTCATTGATTCAAGTTCAACCTAAATTGTAGGGACTGATAAATATAGTTATGTGTATATTTGAAACTTCCAATTATTCCTAATAAACTTAGGAACCAAAGGTTTAATAAGAGACTGATTTTCCAAGAAATTTTATTCATGCAGTTACAAGAAATGCCAGTAGAAAACAAGTTAGTGTGCAGGGCAGCATTGGTAATATTCCTGTCAATAATACTGTGGAAGGTATCCTACCTTCGACAAGGTTTTGGAATATGGGTTTATTCGTAAGTGGGTACCACAGCGTATCCCTGTATGTGTAAGTCTTCTTTCAACCATCTCATGAGGTGTCATTCCTGGTAATAACTGGATTAACGACTTGGTCTTCATCCTCCTGTATCTTTTGAAACCCTGTATTGTATGTTCGTCAGCAGTCGACATCTATCTGAGGAAATCATGATTTTCGGAGTAAGCTCTTTGATGCTGAAGGTTGGAAAGTAGGGACCTTACTTTCAAGAAAGTGAAAATTCATAATCTGAAGTCGATTCGTCACGCTTGTTATACAGCTTAAAAGTAAGCCGTTTTTCATGGTCGTGTGGTAAGTCAATATCGAGAATAGCGGTTTATGTGAAATAGTCTGTAGATGTCCTTGATTTTAAGTTCAGAAAGGTATTAGGTCAGCTCTTCGTCGGTTTAACTGAAATTGAAACTGAAATAATTGTTAACTCTCAATATATTCAGACAAATATATAAAACAAACAAAAAAAGTCGACCAGAAGAGGAACACAGTTTGTTCTTACAGTCTGCTGTAAAATGTTGCCACATAACTCTACAGAGATATTGCCAACCCGGATCTATATGTAATAAGTCTGTGTTCTTACGATTGCATCCTCAGTATCTTCCTTCTTTACATGTGTAGTGTTTTGTTTTCACAAAATATGCCCAAAACAGTTTACAAGCATAAATGATGGAATCTCGATATATACGAATGAAGGCGTCCATTCAGATTGGTGAGCCCGAGTTTCCTCTGGCCCTGACACTAGACTTTGACATTTTGACAGATAGATGTCTGGTGTGGGATATCTATCAAATTGTCTTACTCTGGTGTCGAGTCCACAGGAAACTCGGGCTACAGTTTGTTATGAGGTATGATAATGTAACAATTAAATGTTCTGATAGAAGACAAGTTTTTGAGTGTCGAGTTCTTCAAAACCCACATTTCTCTAGAATAAGCATTGTCATAATACAACAGTACTTAACCATGATTTAATCGTTTACAGAATGACAGAAATAAATTAAGATAGCTTGGATGAGCAACAAGTAGAGCCAGCAATTAAAAGTTGTGTATATAAGGATTCTTTCAAGAGATGTTTCGGAATCCCTCACAAACAAGGTAGGTCCTGATCCTGATCACTAACTGGTCTCAGACGCTAAAGATAGCAAAAAACAAAAATAGGATTAGCTACGGTAGTATGTTGTCTTTCGAAGAAATGGAAAAAAGTATGGGCTGTGTTTCCTTGATCCAATTATTTGTGCATGCAGGAAATGCTATAGTGTTTGCAGACGAAATAAGTTAATTATTAGATGTTTTGTTTGTTGACATGAATATATACTAATAAAGCGGTATTTTGCAGAACATTTGTTACTAATATCACTGATTGATTTGTTTCCATAATACATTGATAACGTAGTTGAATAACAGTGAGAAAATATCACGTTTGAACTTTGTATTCGGCATTGCGGCACGCTAGCTATATAGGTCGTTAGACTATACCACGTACATACTCGCCTGTGTACACACGGGGTGGATACATACGTGCTGTTCTGTGAAAATATTGTCTATTTATAAATCTGGCTATTTTAATAAACTTCCTGCATTACCTGAGGCCAGTCAAACCAGGCATTACAGGTAACTCCGAATACGTTTTAACAATTGCCTATCTTTTTTCACTTATCCTAACTGTCTTCTAATGAATTCTTGAAGACGACATGAACTTAATTGAGTTTGTGTGTATATAATGTTGATAAACAACGGAGTTGACTTAACTTTCACTTTGTAAATTCCGTTTTGGGTTTAGAATTTACGGTTTCCTTACTGATTTAGTTTATTTTAAGACCATGTTATCAATATAAAGTACACCAATTACCAGTTGAAATGCGTAAACAATATATCTTGAAAACCTTGAAGTCGTGTTTTCTGAAATAATTACTATTACCGACAAGGGACAGTAAATTCAAGCACCTCTGCTTCTGGTCCAGAAATTAGATTAAATATTTGTAAACATCTAAACATAAATATATATATCAAAAAGTATATTTCTTACGTTTTGCATTTTTATAATATCTACAAAGCGAAAGAAGACACAAGCTTTTAAGTCTATACCCCTTTTGTTCCCCAAAGCTAAATAATATAACTTCCTGTTTGTTTGACAAGATATTCTGTCTTACATCTAGCACTTTTGGTGACAGAACAGAAGTAGGTAAGTATATATGACCTAGCCATATGAACCACTATCCTATTGTACAACATGTCTGAGTACAGTCTAACATATCTTCACATACAAGTATTAAGAAGGGGTTGATCAGAAGACAATTACTTTCTTACAATCTGTTGACACTTGATCAGGAGGTCAATTTACTTATAGAAAGAAATTTGGTGACCTACAAAGGGAGAACAATACAAAACTGTTCAGAAAATAAGAACAGGGGTTAACGGTGATTTTAATGAAGGATATGTATGTCATGTTAATTTTTGCAGCAACAACGTGTCACACATTTATAAACAGTCAGGTGATAGGACATGAACACAATTACTGTAATCAAATATAGCAAACATTTAAGGCAAGGTAACAACATGTGTTACTTATATCACTGATTGATTTGCATACCACATATATTACATGTAATAACGTAGTTGAATAGCAGTGAGAAAATATCACGTTTGGACTTTGTATTTACTGTTCTGCACGCTACTTTGTCAGACTAACCATATACGCACTCACGTGTGTATTTCTGTGAAATACTTGTCTATTGATAAACCTGGCTATTTAAAGAAACATCTTGCATAACCCGAGATCAGTCAAACCAGGCTTTACAGGTAACTCAGTTTACTTTTTTAACACTAACCTATCTTTTTCACTTATCCGAAATGTCTTCTAGTGAATTCTTGAAGGCGACATGAACTTAAATGAGTTGGTATGTGAATATATTTTTGATAAACAATGGAATTGACTTAACTTTCACTTTGTAAATTATGTTTTGGGTTTATAATTTACGGTTTCCTTACTGATTTAGTTTATTTTAAGAACATGTTATCCATATAAAGTATTCCAATTACCAGTTGAAATATGCATACATTCCGTAAAACAAACAAACGTAATTAACGTTGTTTCCGGTCGTCGTAAATAGGTGTGTTATGTTTTTGTTACGATTCTAAAATCCAGAATATACAAATAATAATTATGATTGTCATTTATTTGAAATTTCAATCCGTGATATATAATAGCATATAGTGACTCAAGTTGTAGTTCAATTATGTGGGTTGACGTTAAGAAAAACAGCAATAACAAAGTAATAACACGTTTGACTGAATTATCTATCAAATTCATGTCACATTCATTCGGTTCTGATTTCACTGTATATTGTTATAAATTGTGTCGGACAAATATTGACTATTTAGTTCGATCCTGATAGAGTTGATATGTTCTCCAAAGGTGATAAAAGTGAATATGCTAGACTATTTATTTAAATTATTTCAAAAATATTGAAAGCGTCACAGAAACAGCGATGTATTTGACAAATTCCGGCTTCAGCTTATGTATTAACATCTACCTCAGCACGACAACATTTTATACTCATTACAAATCTACAACCATTGCGATGACTTTTATTTCACAATAATTACCTTTCCTTTCCTCAGTAGCAATATTCCAGCCTCCTTTGCTAAAAAAAACCCCGATACTTTACAAAGATAGCATAATTAGAAGCTTAATTATGAAATATGGCTAACATACTTTACATACTTAATATACCTATTGTATTTCCAGATTGGAGCCAAAATGAACACTCGTGATGAAGCTCCTACTGATTTAACTTCCTCTTCAACCGTTACAGGTAAATTTACTTAATATGTATAATTTACGTACACGTTAACGTACAGTGGTACCTTAGTATAATGGACTTTGAATTTGGAATTATAACTTCAAAGCAATCAGTTGTCTGGTATCAGCTTATACTTACATTTGCTATGTATCCTTCCATTGCAATGTATTGAGAAGGCAAATGTTGTTATGAGACTATAACAACATTTGCTATTATGACGTCATCAATTTTATTGTTGTCAACACTTAATTTGCTGTTCAGAAATTGTCATATGAATATACAAATATACCGGGCTTTATTAAGTTTGTCATCAATAGCAATGTGTGTTATAGCACCATAGCAACATTTGCTAAAATATTTATTGTCTGATTATTGTATAAGACACGAGATACAACAAGTCTAGTATAATTGTGTGGTCTAATTGATATTGAATAAGAAACATCAGTTGCAGGTGAATTTTAAATGATCTGTCGTACGTCAACAACTTATGTACAGAACATAATAATTAGCTTATTGTTAACCTATTATGATTTTATCTTATGAACATATCTAATCGCATTTTAGTAACGCAAACATTTTAACAAACATCTACAGTACATGGTTGAAGATGTTTTATGCATGGTGTTTTTTTGGAGCAATTAATACATATACTTATGATTATAATCTTATTATTGTCATATATCAACCTCAATTCAAACGCATAAACATATGTTTGTTTGTCGACTGTCATATAGTATCCTACCGTGGGTATCGTTACATGAGTATTGTTTTGATTATGATGTACATATAAACATGGCTTATATATTTGAATATCATTTTGTTTATACGATGCAATGTGTAAGGATGATTCAATTACTCAAATCTGTTGATTTTTAACATTTCAGTTGATGACGCTGGTGCCGTAGGTAAGAATCTGTTCATCTGAAGCCAAAACTCATAATAAAAGGAAATATTATACATTGTATTATACAATCATTTTTCGTCATTACATCTTATGTTTTTGTTTGGTTCCTATTTGGTTTCCAGTTGGTTTTATTGTGTGTCCAAGCTCTTTTGTTATTTTCTCACATATTTTACAGCAGTTACATGTCTATACCGTATTGAAATGTATGCATTTGTTGATAACACGCAGGCTACTTATGCCTTTTAAGAATGAGCATACGACTTATTTGTGTTTGAGCACGTTATTCCTGTCATTTAACACAAAAGTAATATTGTCCTCTATGTTTTTATCATATGGACATATTAAATCACTTGTTGAAATGGAACTATCTTTTTCTTAGTCCCGTCTGGAAGTTCAGCCGCCTCTCAAAAAGAGCGTTTCCCTGGACAGGGAATCTCGTTGGGTGATGGAGCTCAATTACCAATGGAAGGTATGCTTACCTGTTTTCCTGTTCGTTTTATTTTTCATTTTTATACGAAGAGCCCTGCCTTTAAGTCGCGTCGTGACCTGCGGACGTCCCAATCGTGGTCGGTCGGCAACCCTTCCGATGTCTCTCAGACGACGGAAAAGACGTTGTAGGGGGGAAACATTCACGCGAACGGCATATCGACTTGTTGTCGCATTTGACCTTGTATTGTAGCAATGGAGTAGCCTGACCCTCTGAGCTTCCATCAGCCGTACCATGATTGCAAATCAAAATGACAGTAAATAGCAGATAGCGATGTGTATACCTCAAGAGTATCAAGTGGTTTGACCAGATGTTTTGACGAACTTGTAGTCATTTTTCTGCACTTTTTTTAGACACCGGTTTGAGTGAACAGTGACCACCATACTCATCTAACCGGTTTTTATAATTTTAGGCCAAGCAGTTCAAGCATTGTTGCATATTTTGGTACCCTGCGTGACTTTATCCTTTCAGTATATTATGCAGAAATGGTACCCAAGAATGTACAATTTCAACATTTTGAGATTAAAATAAGAAGAAAGAGTTTAAAATAAAACAGAAAGATCAATACAAAATATCAAAAAGCGGATAACATTTCATTGATACATTATAAAATCGTTTACTGTTATCTGAATTCCTCGATATTTTTTATATTAAATTTGATGCATCTTAATTGAATTTGCATTAAAAGAACGTTACAGTATATTGATCGAACAACAAATTAATAAACATTAAACCTGCCTTCCTCAGTTCAAAAGACTTTTTAATGAAGAGACCCAACTCGTGCAGAAATTGTATAGGTATATGACTAAGTGTTGCTGACCAGTGTTTCGAATACCGGTATTGGGTTTTTTTGCGATCTTGGACAACAGTTTAGGCCGTGGCACTTAACGACATCTATGTTGCTCTCAATACTGGTCAATAACTGTGTACTGTATAATATGACCAGAAAGGTCATTTGCTATTCGTTGTTAAATCGGTGAGGCTGATTTCCTAAAAGCAACAAGTTTATATGTTAGCGTAATACATGATCATGTTTATGTCACTGCTATATGCAGTATTATTGCAAGCTATATCCAGTGTTTGATATACCGTATATGCTATATAAGATATCTTCAATATGAACGGAATGATATCTCTCATAAACTATATGCGTAATATAAAAGATATCTTACTAGTATATAATATGTAAGATATCTCATTCAATTTTATATACAAGATATCTTATATAATTCATACGATATTATATAAGGTATCTGATATATTACTCCAGATATTTCTTATAATAATTAAATAAGATATATGTCGTACATGATATTACATATAGTATATGATATGTCAAATATACCATAAAAGATATGTTATAATATATGATATTGTATATAAATATAGAAGACTTAACTGATATGAGATATCTTTTATAAATTAATGAAATACTTGACCGGTATTCCTCCCAACGTTTGCTAGTAAGCTTGATGATGTTTTATGCATGGTGTTTTTAGAAGCAATTATTACATTTACTTATTATTATAATCTTATTATTGTCATATATCAACCTTCTTTCATACGCATGGACATATGTCTGTTTGTTTACTGTCATATTGTATACTGCGTGTCGTTATCTAATAATTGTTTTGATTCTGATGTACATATAAACATGGCGTATATGTTTGTATGTTTCAAATACCATGCAATGAGTAAGGATGATTCAATAATTTAAATCTGATGATTTCAGTTGATGGCGGTAGTGGACGTCAAATTTTCATAGTTAAGAATCTGTTCATCTGAAGCCAAAACTCATAACAAAACGAATCATTATATAATTATTATATATATAAGTATTTTTCGTAATTATATCTTATGTTTTCGTTTGGTTCCTATTTGGTTCCCGATGTCAAAAACGCGTTCCTGTTGGTTTTATGATGTGTCCAAGCTCTGAAATAGTTATTTTGTTATTTACACACATATTTTACAGCAGATACATGTCTTAACCTGATTGAAATTTATGCATTTGTTGATAACACGCAGGCTACTTATGCCTTTTAAGAATGATCATACGACTTAGTCGTGTTTAAGCACTTTATTCCTAACATTTAACACAGAAACAACATTGTCCTATATAGATACGTAATCGTCAATTTATATATAATTAACGACATATAATCAATTACTTTTTCACATTGCATTTATAGATTGGCAGTTTTACTTCGACACGTTATCACCTAATTTATCTGCAAACCTTGATGACCTGGCAGCCTATTTGGATCTTCCAAGTGACCAATTGGTCAGTATCAGAAAAGGATACAACACGGAGCACGAAAGATGTTTCCATGTTTTGTGGTCATGGCTCCAGAAAAGTTCTGTCAGAAATGATACAGAAAGGCTTAAACATTTGCGCGATGCCTTAAAAGCGGCCGGGAGAAATGCTTTAGCCGAGGAAGATATCCCGACTAGAAATATGTACGAATACAAAGGAAATGTCCACGACAAAGAGAAAAAAATCCAGAATGGTAGAGAAGCTCTGAAAATAGCAAAAGGAGTTGGAGATAATAGTGCCCGGCTTGGGAGATATTTCAATTTGAAAGAGGAGGATATTGCACGCATTGTCAGCAATACCCATGGCGATGCAGTGAAACAAGGACAACAGATCGTAGAGGCGTGTATAAATCAAAACCTTCTTAATACCCGCCAATATCTCTGTGATGGTCTGAACTATATAGGGAACATATTGCTGATCAACGAAATGAACGAATACTGGGGTTAAACTTTGTATCGTTCACAAAGGGGACAAATTAGGAAAAACACATGTTGATCGAAATAAGGTAAAAACTATCAGGGATCCAGAAACAAACTATCAAACTTGATATATATGCATGCGTTTCCTTTATAAAAAGTAAAATGGAAAGCAATTTCAATGATAGCTCACCAAAACGCTTTGTGTAAAAAAGAAAAACAGTCAATTGATATTAATGGAGATCATTTTGATTAAAAAGGTTAAATTGTAAATTATTGTCTTGTGATTTTTTTAAATTGCTACCATGCCTTTGTTTATGATGTTTACGATCATCCGAAACTATAAAAGACTAATATTTGGGCACATGGGTAGGTAACATGAAAAATGTAATAACAGGTCAAGCGTCCTTTAAATGTGGCTTTATATATTAAATCTGTCACCTTAACCTAAAATGACACATGTGTAAGATTCACACAAATGAACTAAACCAAAAAATGTCCAGTTGCTACCTCTTTTTTGGGAATAATTTTATACTGATTGCCATGTTTATGTCATTCCTCTCCGGTAATTAGAAAAAAACCAAATATAGTATTTGCTAAGTTAGTCAAAATTCATTGCAATCGGTGCAAAGATGTTCAGACACCAAAACAAACGATAGATAGAACATGGTGACGAAGTATAAGAGGCAAAGGTTAAAACACAAGTCACCACCCTTTAGATGATACATGGGCTGGCATATGACATCAATTATACATTATAATGATATCAAAGTTTTGCTTTTTACATAAACAATGTACATATAAAACGTGTCGCAACGTTTCAAGATCGACTGGTCCTTTTGTCAAGCTATGACTGAGTGAGCGATTTGTATTATTTACCTGTACAACGATGTGACGAAATTGTTTATTTTTCATGTCACTCTACCCGAGACATTTCGCCTTTCGATAGGGAGCGTATATAGGTTACAGGTAGGGTGTATATCTCGCCCCTCCCCTGTCATGTCAGTATCGGGTCTCAGCTGGTGTCCCCCTCGTCTCTGTTCATGTTCTGAGTTTTCCTGATTTTTATTGCTTCATGATTTGTCTCATGTTTGTGTGTTGTTCCCTTTTAACTACCTTGGTATTGTCCCATTGTACTGGGTGGCGGATGTTTTGCGTGTGGATCTGGTGAATGTGATGTTGCTCTTTTTCTCTACGTCCTTTTGATGTCCCTCCAGACGTGTACCAAATTTTCTCCCAGTACTTATATATGACTGCTGACAGTAACTGTCTGAGGGTTGTCAGTGGTATCGTTTGGGTGCTGAAAAGTGTTTCCTCTTCACCCGTGCAAACGCCTCAGATGTTCCCTTCACGTAGGGTATAGTGACCCAGCCAGTGGTAGCCACAACGGTTGAGCGTCTTTTATGTGTTGTTCTTCCCTGTGTCTATCGTCCGGCTCTGTGATGATGTTATTGCATTTGTCGAGGGCGATAGGCGAAATTTCTCGGCTCGACTGACATGAAAATTATACAATTTCTATATCTAAAGTATACTGAGGGTATTGTTGAGGCCTGCATTAAGATTGTGGCAGGGTCAAAATCTTAATAGTGTATATAGTAAGTTTTAATTCTTAGTGTTGTATTATTTTATTAGCATCAATTAGTATCGTCATCAGCTAATCATTTTACCTTTCACCAATCACAATGTGTAGTCCAAGTATTGACCATGTATATGTCATTGTGTGTGTATTTACCTGTATCTAGAGTGATCTGAAAGGTGCGTGTGTGAGTGGTGGTTAGCCCACTTTACCTGTATAGGTATATACAGGTAAGCATATACCTCTATAAGTGGAACCTTCTAATTGGTCACCTGACATTATATGATGATACCATTGGTTGAGATTTTGACCTAAACATTTTTGTATTGGTCCTCGTTTTCCCTCCACATTTTGTCTGTAAGAAAGATATACATCTTTGTGTGATTTGGTAGTTTCGAGTCAGATCTTGGAGAAGCCACTTGAGCTTAGCATTAATATTCTACCATTTCTGCTGGACCTGGACATGGCTTCATACTCCTGTACGTTTCTATTTTTCTTCTCTTTTAACATATAGTTTGTATAATGTTGTAAACTATGTAATTGCTACTTTTTGAATGTAATTGAGTCTGACAAAATGTTGGAAGACTGAAAGTTGAATTTAAAGTAATGCAAATCTGTTGTAAAAAAGCCCTCGTAGGGACCCAGGATGTACGTCATGAGTTCACACTAAAATGATAAAGAAACTACATTATTCCCTTATGTGACCAGGAAGGATCCAGTTATCATCGGACACATCCAGTTATTATCCGGATACATCCAGTTAGCATCCGGACACATTCAGTTAACATCCGGACACATCCAGTTAACATCCGGATACATCCAGTTAACATCCGGATACATCCAGTTAACATCCGGATACATCCAGTTACAGTGGCGATGGTAACTGGGCTGGTTTAGTTCCCAGTGAATGTTTGAAGAACTCACAAGGCTGTACAAATCAGTTCATGTTTATTCTTGCACTTATATCATCAAATTCCATGAACCAATATCTGTCTGTTTCATCTTTTACATGTATATCCTGAATTCTGTAACAGATACAAATAAGACACATTTAGATGATACACATATCCCTTACATCTATACTTACACCTATACTTGCATGTATACATACATTATCATACATGCATTACATACATACGTACATATGACCCTATTAATTCAATGTTACTTCAAATAATCTATGAAACCATATCATTCTAACAATACACAATATGTTAGATTTTTTAACCTTTACACAATATAAATACAGTCTAAGGGGAGATAATCTACCATCAGCATTACATTTAACATTAACTTGAATGATACTCAAAATACAAACTTCGCAATAATACATAGATATATGTGTACCTGGCTATGGGCCGAATTCCTAGACTCTTCCAATTGTAATCAATATTCAGTCGACCCAGGGTCCTATGCATAAATAAAACACTACATGTTACAATGGTTCTAATTACTCTTAAAACAACTTCACCAAAATAAAACCATTATAAGTACCAAGATATCAAGTGGCTTCTCCAAGATCTGACTCGAAAGTACCAAATCACACCAAGGAATATCTTTCTTACAGACAAAAAGTGGAGGAAAAACGAGGACCAATACAAACATGTTTAGTTCAAAATCTCAACCAATGGTATCATCATCTTATGTCATCTTATGTGACCAATTAGAAGGTTCCACTTATAGAGGTATATGCTTACTTGTATATACCTATACAGGTAAAGTGGGCTCACCACCTCTCATACACGCTCACCTTTCAGATCACTCTAGCTACAGGTAAATACACACACAATGACATATACATGGACAATATTTGGACAACACATTGTGATTGGTGAAAGGTAAAATGATGTGCTGATGATGATACTAATTGATGCTAATAAAATAATACAACATTTAGAATTAAAACTTACTATATACACTCTTAAGATTTTGACCCTGCCACAAGATATTTTACTGATTTACATTAAATAATTTCATATAGGAAAACAATAAACAACGAAAATAACACCTTTCGAGAGCAAGCTTGGCAAAAGTAAACATGAATATTTACAGTGAAAAGTATAAATGATAAATAAATGAAAAATGATTTGGTTTAAGTAGAAATATTGTTGGAATGCTTTGTGAATATCAAATTTGAAATCCACCGTTCACGGTACCGAGTGTTACTTACGGACTTATGTGTGTTTATACTATTTTGATAAATACCGTACTGTATATCAAAATTTAACGTATGAACGTTAATTTTATGACTCTATATATGTACTCTAGCTTTTATTATTCCGTCTACAAATATAGAGAGGTTGTTATTAGGACATTTATCTGCTTTTTATTCCGACCACATACCCCTACAACCCGATATACGTGGTAGCGACAATGCCAATAATATCATAATCACAATTCACAAATATTAGATATCCCGACAATCAAAAGGAGAGGTTGTACATATTACTATTATACTTAAAGCACTAATGTTTATAAACACGCCTTTACGCCGATTTCTAATTTAAATCTCGGCTACAGGCCAGGCGAAAGGATACGTTTAAACAGTTTTTATATAATTCAAAAATAAATAAACCCATGTATAATTTTTGTTCTTTGTCTTGGATTTTATACATGTTACCTATAATTGTAAATGTCTTTTGTGACATGCTTGAGTTCTCTCCCCTTGCTCGGCTCCAATGTCCACTTTCAAGTTTGTCTTGAAACGGAATACCTCGAAAATGTCACTGTGTGCATTATTACTTAATAATATACTTACCTAACTATCTATACTCGTCCAATAGATAAACCTTTGTTAGGACCCGTGACCTATATTTTGCATCATGCTCTCTGAATTGCCTACATACTGCCTATATCTACGAATTATATTTGAAGTATATTTTTGATTTTCCCTCTTGGTGCCTCTTTCAAGGAAAGAGTGACCAAACCTCAATTCCCGGAACAGTAAAGAAAGACGTACAGTTCTATTTTCAAGCACAATTCTACGAAGAATATTTAGGGCATCATATTACCTTAGGTTACCCCGATATATAATATCGACTTTCACATATATCAAATGATCGTTTATATATGTCAACGTTTTAGATTATCAGTTAATAATTTGACATCAATGAAAATGTCAGTTTGGCATTCTTAAGTGGGATACAAATCTTTATCAGGTAAATTGATTTAGATAGTATAACATATTTACATTCCACCTTTGTTTACCAAGCAATACCAACACCCATGTTTGTTTGTTTTAGTTGTTGTCCCGCAATCCTGACAGTAACGCTTGTACCAAAGGTCCAAAGTACACTGGATTTAGTATAATATTTAAAGGACCAGATCGATTTGAAAAGCCGTTTGTCATTTTATTGTAAAATATAATCTAAAACGAGGTAAATCAAATATATCAGATCCATCACCAAATGCTGGTGTAGCTATGAATCGCTCCAATTACGCATACAAAGCATGTGTTAACTACACACATACTATCTATATATGATCACAGAAACGTACGAGGACATACACAAACGAATTACACATAGAATATCTAACCTTGTAATTGTGCGTAACGCGAACTGCACCCAGAAACTATTTATAGAAGCGAATGATAGTTAAAGACGGGGATCTACAAAAGTATGTGTACGTTTAGTTTTAGTATATATTGATGGAAAAACGTATTTTTCCTGGTTGTGTCTCTCTATAAATCGGACCTTTCGATGAGATATTTTTGTTATCAATGAGTTGTGAAGGAAGATACGGGTGCCTATTACTCTGTTGCTGATATACACCACGTGACCCCTATTCAAATTCGTGGAAACTTCGCAATGTAAAACTAACCCTAAGAGGATATGCTACAAAGTAAGTACGTGTTTCCAGAAGGTTACAGGGATATTTATAGATGAGAACTACACTGTATATTTATATTCATTCCACTGTCTGTAAAGGCTGTTGTCTAACAATCTGTCCATAGAAACATGATACATATGTACGTGTCTGTGTGTGACCTACATAGCAAGCAGGAAGCAGTTCCATAACAAGGTTTATTATACATACATGTATAACATTAACATTGAATTGAAATGTTGGATCTATCGTTGTTTATGTATTATCCAGTTATACACAGTTCTATTGGTCCATTTTACTGACATACTGAGCAGTATTGTCTTGTGTATATGACCATATAATAATGTTGATTTCCTGTCCTAGGTAATTCCATAATGACAGATACCGAAGAGGTTCCCATAGAAGTAATTGAGTTACACAATCATATGGTTGATAAACTTGGAAGTGAAATAGGACAAGAAGATGACAGATTCCATCGATTAATCAATCTGTTTGATAGAATTCCTCTCCAACCCACAGATAAACATGAAATTAAAAACATGTCAGATCTTATTGGGATACTTATGAATTACACAACGATCAAATACGGAGAGTATAAGGCATTAACTGATAAGCTGGAGATAACTCATAAACGAATGAAGTCGTTGGTCATTGAATATGTTAAGAAAATGGACATTGCCTGGAGGCGAGCCAGGGGAGAGAACTCCAGCATGTCACACAAGACATTTACAGGTAAGGCATATATATATATTGGTCAAAGAAGTATTATCAAACTTCCCAAATAACACTGGATCCTTGCAAAAGTATTTTTGTAGGATAAGAGCGACTTAATTTAATTGCTATGGGAGCAAGGAAGTAAGCATACCAATGTAGACAAAGCTGTTCCTTTTTTAAGACACAAAAAACACAAAGCAATTACATTATATATATAAATTTATATTCTCTATATTAAATTTAAACTTGAGACTATATGACCCTTGACAAAGAGTTGTCATCAACATTTTAACTACTTTAATAAGGTCCCACACGTTTCTATTGATATTCATTTCTATTATATTTACTTGAAAAAAAAAGCAAATTGTATAACTTATTAAACAGCCTTATTAGTGATATATTATGCATGGATAAACATATCTTTGAGAATTTACATTAATATATGTAAAATACATTGTTCGAGTTAGGAGCATGGCTATTAATTTGTGTTTTAATAGAATGCTTACAATCAAATTGAAATACCGTGACTTATTTGATCAAGGCAAAAATATACCCTCATAACAATACACACGTTCTATATCATATTGTTATAGTCAGTTGTGTACGATCTATAACATGATCTGTGATCTCACTATGGTACTGTGATAAAATATTGATATCCCGATACAGATCAAGCCACAGCATATGGTGGGAGCAGACAGAAACCTGGTGTACAGGCTGTTCAGGGTACGAACGAACATCCCAAAACTGATAGAGGTATGACTGTAATGTAGTATAATTAAAGAGTGTTTTGTTAGACATTCTTACCTACTCCTCCTTAAGACAAGCATATCGTAAAAAGTACGAATTAGACATCAAGACAACCGAAATAAAATAAAACTTTTTTCCTTTCAACAAAGAGAGGGAAAAACCAAGTAGTCTTTAAGGGTAGACATTCATTACACTACATGTGGCACTCGTCACGATGTTTAGCCAAATCTAAAAGGTCAACAATGATCTTAGACATATGGACGAGGATTTCATCATGAAAGACAATAAAGACTCGTTGGTGTCTCTGATGCATTAGTTATATAAGTTTATACAGCCGTGTAGACCTGACAGAGGATGGACATGATAGGTTGTCACTTTACATACTAAATAAAGTTGATGTATTGGTATATATCTAAAACTACTGAAACAATAAAGCAAAGTGGAATGACCTCAACCATCGCTCTATAACACAATGCTGGACTATGTATTATAAACAACAATCACTTACCATTTGAAGATTTGGTATTTACTTCACATCACGGTGTCGTATCCACCAAAGCCAGATAATAAAGAATTGATTGATCATTTTCCATTGGGCAATGCTGAATTAACTGCAGGGCCAGGACAGTGCGAAAGTATGTTATATTTTATGTTTTGTTAACAGCATTGGTATATTTTTGCATGGTTTGACACTTCTACATCTAAGTCATATCCTGTAAATATCTAATTATAGTCACAATCAGCTAATAACATGTAAATGACGAAATGGTTTGGTTTATTTATTGCAGAGTGGCGGTTTTATCTGGATTGGATATCGGATAAATTAACCACTGAAATAAGCACAGTTGCAACCTATCTACGCGTTTCATCAGATAAGCAGACGCAAATTCATAAAGATAACAACATTCAACATGAAAAATGCTTCCAAATTTTATGGGAATGGTATAGGAAAGCACAAGAAACAAATAAAATAGAGGTCTTAAAGGATGCGCTGATCTCGGCTGATAGAAAGGATATCACAGACTACGATATACCCCAAACAACAAGGTTCACTGGCGATATCCCATCCCCAGAAACACCAGTGACTGCAATCGACTTGCAGAATGTGTCTAAACACATCGGAACTGATTATCCTTCTTTGGCGCGGTATTTTGGAATTGACGAGGCTGACATACATGCGTCAAAGCATGACAAAGAGAGAATACAGGAGCAGGCCAGGGACGTACTTCAAAAATGTACCAATCAAACGCTGTTAAAAACACGTCAACAACTATGTGATGGTCTATGTTACAAAGAACGCAAAGACATCACCGATATACTGATAAAGGGATGGCAAGTTGCTAAATGAGCCAAAACCAGCGGCATATTGATTTTAAACCTAATACGTTCTCACTTTTGCCAGCGTATTCAAATGTTCTTAAGTTTAAACCATCACAGTGTCAATGAAATTATTTACTTTTGCACGTCCAAATCTTAGGTTCCTATACAACTGTGCAATCGCTCTGAATACGAAAACTGCGGCATTTCATTGACAAATACCTTATTATTGTAGCCAGTGCTCGCCAAGTCTTTCTGCAAAGGTTATGAAGGATGGGAATGGAACAACATGGTGTGTCAGTGCAATCTGATCATAGACTTCAGTGAGTAATATCCCGTGTCTCAACTGGTATTTACCTGTCAAAGTTACGTAAAGCGTATACACCATTCAGAAGATCGTATGCATGCCTTCACGAGCTAACTAATTTATACTAATTACATTTTGTATGTCGTAACACCTTTATACTCTTCGGACACGTATCTGTAATGTTATCGGAAGGGACGTGGCCACTACACTTTTATTGTGTTTCTGAGTCTCCATATGGCCTGAATAATCTGAAAAGACCATGTTTGCAGCATGATATCGTCAGTGTTCGGGACTTCCATCTACTAATAACTTGGTCATTACATTTTTATGGTGTATCCGAGTCTCGCTATGAACTGGTTTAATAAGCAAAGACCAAGTTTTCAGCATGATTTCTTTCACGTTTTTGTGACTTCCACCAACAAATAACATCAAAACAAGTGGTATACAATACAATGTGGATGTGTCCCAACTCGCTATAAAACTATCTACTAAGTGTATTATACAATTTGGTTAGCTTATAAATGAATTTTGCAGTTAAAATAAGATAATAAAAGAAGAAAAACATAATTGAATAAAAAAATATGTGTCTCTTTATTAGGTGTGTACAACAATGTGTACATAATTGTGACATTATATAGCTGATCGTAGCTCTACATCATACAAAATATCGATATGACCAGGTGTTCCTGGTGTTATAGCGTTGACGCAAAGGCGTTCCAAAAGACTGAAATGTCGCTGTAGTTTTTTCTACTCTCCCGCAGGCTTAGCGTCGAAATTACAACACATAAGCGCAGCTTAGATGCAATCAAAGTGCGCATCCTAGCGGAGAGCAATGGTACTAAAGCAGGTATTTCAGTCATCCATTCCAATGTCTTTATATTATTTATTTGAATTTATTGTACAAATCCTTCGGTTTATAACATGCAGGTTGCTGGCCGGGTTTTATGTACCACGCAGCTATATCACCATAGATACGGCGGTATTTGTTCTCGTTGTGAAGACGCTGACAAAGGTCGCATATCCCTTTATTCCAACTGTTCAGTATTCCCTCAGTATAGAAATATTTCCGCCATCTAAAAAACTTCTGATATGCAGCCATGTTTGAATTAAGACCAGACAGATATATACCGAGATGTACTGCAGACCGGAATTTCTTTGTATCGATGGTCGAACCTGGTGGATGGTATAGCGAACGATTAGCGCCATCCCGTACAACAGGCACAATGTTATACCGCAAAACCAAATTCAACGACTTCTCTGTAACGTAATCCCGACATAGCGCGTTCTCCAACGACAGATAAAATTTGTAAGTTGGTACAGTTGCTGAGAAACATTTGTTTTTGTGGTTCTGGGTGATGTTCCATGATGTCTTGTGTCTATTTTTGCCGTAACATTTCCGTTCACCACATTTTCCATAAATGTCAACGTGTATACCACTTCTTTTAATTTGTTCGACATACTCCATACGCCTTGAAGGTGTCCCACAGTGACTTATGAAGCCTACGGCAACTTTACTCCGTACTTTTGATTTCAGTTGAAGCATGAAATCATCGTCCAGGACCTGCGACCTTTTAACAAATCTTCCGTGTGGAATGTGAAAATCAGAATCCCGTCTATAGGTAAATGTCCAGTTGATCTTCCCCATGAACTTATTTAGTACATCTTTGTCTGCAAAATTTTCTGGTGCTTCGAATTCGGAGAAAATCCATACCTGTCCCAAACGTTTTTCAGGAACATTAGGTAGTGTATGCATATTGAAGAAAACTGCATCACTGGCCGCTAGTTTGGTCACATCTTTGGTAAGGGTACAGTCTTGTACAGAACAGTTCTGGAATACGGCTGAGCTATCTGTCCTACCCTCCATCCAGTCGTTCCACCAGTGCAGAGGATTATAGAATAGGATCAATTTCTTTTTAGCTTGTTTGTTTGGAGCACGAACCATGGCTCCAGTATTCCTACATGTGTTACATCCATTTCTATGTTGAGTCTCGTTTTCATGTCCGGTTCTGACGTGAGTTATTCCCGCAGCAAAGTGTGACGTCATGGACAGTCGTACGTTATACACTATGTACGTCATCATGATTACGGTAACCATTAACAGGACGTAACATCCCCTCAGGAGGTATTTTGTACTGGTATGCTGCAAAAGAATAAGGTGTCATTGTATGATACGAATGTTAGGAACAACCTACTTGCATATATAACTTATAATGCCGTTAGCGTGAAATATAAAATATGGAGAAACCTAATATGGGTTGACATTGCTCAAAATCTCTATATCTACATATCTATAACATCAATCAACAATATATACTTAATAGATGATTCAATTTAATTTAATTCTCAAATGTCATCGTCTTCTTGTCTGGTTGTTGTCTTCATATTATATTCGTGTTAATTGCTGAGGTGGTATTCAGAAACCATTTACAAGCACCAAAATTTGTTCTATGTTCAAGCAAACTTTTAACATAAAACATTATTTACAACATGAAGCAAACTTTAACGTAAAACATCGCAAGGTAAAATAAATTAAAGGAGACATAATAACATACTACGTGAAATACACTAAAATTTAAATCAAAATATAAAATCAGACATAATATAATGTCAAATACATGTACATTGTACTCATGAAATAAACCAAAACGTGAAACACTATAGAATGAAACAACCATGAAATGCAACATGACGTGAAACACTGTAACGTGAATAACTTGACTGCGTGAAACAATACCACACAAAGTAGAGTTTGCAAGCCAACATGACGTGAAACAAACCATAACGTGAAACATATAATACAAAAACGTTAAATACATTTTAACATGAAACAGACTATAATGACCTTACCGTTGACATTCTGATAACATCGATTTCATTTAGGTCCTATGCAATTCCGCTAGTTTGTTCCATTCAAATGATTTGTTGACGTACTGCAATATTCGTTATGTCGTGTTGACAGAAATATAACGCCGTACTTTTAGTATCCCTCGATATGAAAACTAAAACATCCTTGTTGACCACCAAGAAAGATATTTTGCATGTAATTAGAGGTCGAAGTATCGAACTGACAATTTATTTTAAATGGCTAACTGGCAGGGTATTCCCTTACACAGGATATCAGTCTGTTCATTATCAGATCCCTGTAATGTATTAACGCCACGGTCGCATTGTGTATATCTTCCAGACCATGCTGTTCTGTGTCTTTAGTTAACTAGTTGTATATACACTATATATGTTTTTAAATAACTTTATTTCTTGTGGCTTAAAAACAAAGCTTTTGTTACTGGTTTGATTTGGTTTTGTTAATCTTGTTATTTCACGTGGGAACTCTGTGTGACGCTCAACTTTAAATGGACAGCGTAGAGGACTGGTTAACCCCTTACCGGTATAATTTGACCGGGAGGAATGCTGTGCTGGGTACCTTTGGCATGGTATTTCAGTGAGGTAGCACTTTAAAGTCAGCATCAGATTCGATATCATAATGAGGCGACACACCCTCATACCACATCCAGCACACAACATACATTACACAAATAGCAGCACGATTTTAAATGACTTTGGATGTTAATATGCTAGGACGTTAAAATCATTCAATTCAAACCAAACCAAAGCCTTGTGTCTGAAATAATGGCGGGTAATTTCAATTCAAAAGTTAATATCGAAACAAAATGGTATATTGCGCAAATATATATCAATATGAAGTTACTTAGGCTTGCTATAGGCGATTGAGTTTCTCCTGTGGTTAAGCCATTGCTACAGGCAGCTTTGGTTCAATTCCAGGTGAGAGTTTGGGTCTTTCAAAAGAACTTTGAAACATGTTGTACTTTTGCTTGTCCTTAGAGACGAAGGTAAGACACACCGCACTCGTGAGATTGAACCTGTACAATTTGGTACTTGATAACGCATGTCAAAAATAAATTACACTGCATCACACAGATGTTAAGTCTTTCTAAAACTAGAGTAGTGACAACGCAACAACAAGGCAAACTTATTAGCAAGGTCCAAATCATCAATCTTTATATCACACAAAAAAGAGCTTACTTCCGAATGAGATCACGCCGGCGACCATAACTTGTGCATGGTCTTCATCGACCTGCATCTCTTGAAAACCTTTGTTGTACTTTTGCTTGTCTGCAGTCGACATCCATCGCAGAACACGTGATATTCGTAGCAAGCTTTTTAAATATCGAATCAACTTAACAAGTTAATCACTGTGAGTTTGTGATGCAGGGGTGTTACTATCAACAAAAGGAAAGTCGCTATCGTAAAATCGAAACAGTCACGCTTTTCATGCAAATGATAGAAAGCCGACCCTGTTGGTAATGTTGTTAGTAAAGATTGGGGGAAGCAGTTGATTAAGAAGAGTCTGCAATGTCCTAAATTTCAAGATAAGGAGCATTTGTTTGGTTTGGTTTTATAGGGTTAAATGTCCTATCAACAGCTAAGAAGTAGGGTATATATACGATCGACGCAGTCAATAAGTTACAGTCAGCATATCACTGATATATCGTAATCCCGTTGGAATTAATATTATTGTTGGCATATGGTAATAAAATGATTTTGTCTATGTTCCGGTTTATAAAAACTTATCAGTGATATAAGAAGCCAAAATGGTGAAGTTGAGCAAAATGGGAGATAAAAACAAAATACATATAACTAAACAAGTAAAATAATAAGGCAGGGATTTACCCGGAAATCACTGAAAACGCACAAGAATAAGACAAGATATGTCGGCAAGATTTTAAGCGAATTTTACTAATCGTCGAAAACTGGATAAAATGGAAGTGAAGTAGTAGTATGTCCAAAAAAGAGAAAGTCGGGGTAATAACAAAAAAACACAAGGCACTAATGTAACATAATCAAAACATTGATAACCATATCGCACAACGACATAAAATATTTTGTTTTGGTATCATTTTACAATTAAATATTTTCTTATGGTATCACTTTACAATTAAATATTTTCTTATGGTATCACTTTACAATTGAATCTTTTCTTATGGTATCGCTACAATTGAATCTTTTCTCATGGTATCACTTAACAGTTGAGTATTTTCTTATGGTATCACTTTACAATCGAATATTTTCTTATGGTATCACTTTACAATTGAATATTATCACTTAACAATTGAATATTTTTTATGGTATCATTTTACAATTGTATCTATTCTTATGGTATCACTTTACAATTGAATCTGTTCTTATGATATCACTTTACAATTGAATCTGTTCTTATGGTATCACTTTACAATTGAATCTGTTCTTATGGTATCACTTTACAATTGAATCTGTTCTTATGATATCACTTTACAATTGAATCTGTTCTTATGGTATCACTTTACAATTGAATATTATCACTTTATGATTGAATCTGTTCTTATGGTATCACTTTACAATTGAATATTTTCTTATGGTATCACTTTACAATTGAATATTATCACTTTACAATTGAATATTTTCTTATGGTATCGCTTTTCAATTGAATCTGTTCTGATGGTATCACTTTACAATTGAATCTTTTCTTATTGTATCACTTTGCAATTGAATCTGTTCTTATGGTATCACTTTACAATTGAATCTGTTCTTATGGTATCACTTTACAATTGAATATTATCACTTTACAATTGAATATTTTCTTATGGTATCGCTTTTCAATTGAATCTGTTCTTATGGTATCACTTTACAATTGAATCTTTTCTTATTGTATCACTTTGCAATTGAATCTGTTCTTATGGTATCACTTTACAATTGAATCTGTTCTTATGGTATCACTTTACAATTGAATATTATCACTTTACAATTGAATATTTTCTTATGGTATCGCTTTTCAATTGAATCTGTTCTTATGGTATCACTTCACAATTGAATCTTTTCTTATTGTGTCACTTTACAATTGAATATTATCACTTTATGATTGAATATTTTCTTATGGTATCATTTTACAATTGAATATTATCACTTTACAATTGAATAATTCCTTATGGTTTCACTTTACAATTGAATATTTTCTTATGATATCACTTTACAATCAAATATTTTCTGATGGTAAAACTTTACAATCGAATATTTTCTTATGGTATCGCTTTTCAATTGAATCTGTTCTTATGGTATCACTTTACAATTGAGTCTTTTCTTATTGTATCACTTTGCAATTGAATCTGTTCTTATGGTATCACTTTACAATTGAATCTGTTCTTATGGTATCCCTTTACAATTGAATATTATCACTTTACAATTGAATATTTTCTTATGGTATTGCTTTTCAATTGAATCTGTTCTTATGGTATCACTTTACAATTGAATATTTTCTTATTGTGTCACTTTACAATTGAATATTATCACTTTATGATTGAATATTTTCTTATGGTATCACTTTACAATTGAATATTATCACTTTACAATTGAATAATTCCTTATGGTATCACTTTACAATTGAATATTTTCTTATGATATCACTTTACAATCAAATATTTTCTGATGGTAAAACTTTACAATCGAATATTTTCTTATGGTATCACTTTGAAATCGAATATTTTCTTATGGTATCACTTTACAATTGAATATTTTTTTATGGTACCACTTTACAATTGAATATTTTCTTATGGTATCAATTTACAATTGATTTTTTTCTTATGGTATCACTTTACCCCAAAGAACTGAACAATAACTTTGACAATTAAATTGTTGACATTACAAGTTAATATTAAATTATATTTACCCTCACTTCAAAGTTTTCTGGATTAATGTAGCATGTCGACGTTACACTACAATTGACATTATATACAAAAGACATTTGTGTTGAAGACCATTAACATTCGTCACCGTGGCCTGATACCCAACTGCCTGCATGACTTAAGACTTGCGCCATGTATATAGGATCATTGTCAACCTGGCCCCTGCAGATTGAAGGAAAGAACACACCTGTTTTAACTCGTACAGGTAAGAGGCGACTAATGTACATGTGGTGCCACGGTTTTCTTCTGCTTAGGGATTGAGAACATTATTATTGAAATTAATCTCCTGCCCTCATTGCAACACTTGGGAACTAGCTCTTTGCTGACTTCCCTTTTGGTGGTGTTCCCTATGCCCTCCATCTCCATATATATCATGGCTGGTGAATATTTTAAAGCACAAAGATTGCCAATCTGTGTCCTGTATGTTCAGCTACATGACAGAAGTATATCGACCTGCTGTGTTGCATTGCAAGACTTAACAGGCGATTAATGTGAGTCAAACGGCAGGAATGCAGCTTGTCTTGTGTCCACAGTAGAGACAAGTCCGAGTTTCCTCTGGCCCCCACACCAGACATGGACATTTTGACAGATAGATAAATATTTTCTTGTGGGAAGTAATTCTAGCCAAACTGAATGATTTAGGATAGATATGCTTCATCTTCTATATACAATACTCTAAGTAAATCAGGTCTGAAGTGGAACCCTTCACAATGATAACTCCTGGAGTAGTACACTTCATAGTAAGACTTTTATTTTGCTGTTACAACTGTATGTTGGCCTGCGTATACTTCATGATTTGGTGTTACATGATTCTACACTGAATTATAACGAGCTACACACATGATAAAATCAAAACTCTGGTATATCATATTTTAATTAACATATGTAAAACATTTCATGTTCATTAAAAAAAACCTCTTGTTAAAATGCTACGAGGTTACTGAAATGGAAATCAGGGATAATTAGGATACTTTCAGTTAAAATGTAAACAAATCACAAAAAACGTGGAATAATTAACAATAACAATCAGATAAAAATGCAAGAAAACAAGAGTTTCTTATTTTTTAAAGCTTTGTGTCAGTTTTCATATAATCTTTTTTCCATTCATGCAGAAACGATAACTGTCAAAAGGCCGATTAAGAACTTTGCTTTGATGCAATATTACACACAAAAACACTAACTAAATGATATGAAGAATAATTCTGAACTACTTAAATGGTTAACCCTTGCATTGCTCTGCACTGAACAATCAAAACTGCTTCAAAACATCAAAATGATTTTCGATACAAGGTTTTTTATCGAAATGATGATCAAAATGTCTGATATTTGCACCTAACTCTTTTAACTCCTTCACAAAAAGGGTCTGCTCCTCGCCAATCCATGCTCTCATGGGGTCCATCACTTGGTAGGGAGTGACGTGGGTAAACAATTCAAGCTTGTGATAAGCTAACTTCTTCAGTAAGACCCTGTCAGTGATCCATGTGTTGCTTCCCCCATTGTGTCCTCCATCCAACCAATACATGGACTTCACTTTCTTCATAAAGGATTTCACATTCTCATCAATATCTACCATGTGCAGCTCACATATAAACTGGTTCAGGACAACACACCCTTTACTGAATCCAATCAAAATAATGGGCACTTTAGTATCACAGTTCTCTTTATCACAGGAGTTCTTGGGGTCATGGTCTCCTGGTTGGAGTCGGTTTAGTATGTTTGCATAGAGTTTTATCAAATGGGAGAGTCCACCCCAGTCATCTCTATGTGTAGGTGATGACTCACTCTCAGAGAAGTCAACAAAGTTTGAGTATACACTAAATGTGTTTAAATACATAGTTTTGGGTTTCACAACCATTATCATTCCTTCAGGAAAGCGTTGAGAGAGCAACTCTGCAGTGGTCTCAACATTCCACTGAATATACTCCGAGTTAGTAGCTACCATTTTCTCTTTGTAGTCCTGTAAAATAAATAAAGTTTGTTATTGAATATGGTATAAAAAATGTGCATTGATT
Organism: Mizuhopecten yessoensis; assembly: GCF_002113885.1. NCBI lineage: Eukaryota > Metazoa > Mollusca > Bivalvia > Pectinida > Pectinidae > Mizuhopecten > Mizuhopecten yessoensis. The sequence continues at coordinate 1,208,291 of NW_018403984.1, forward strand.
AGGTTGCCTTACAAGTGTCAGCTGTAGGGAATTTCCCTTTAGCTCAGCAGCAGAGCATCGGGCTGGAGAGCCAAAGGTCGTGGGTTCAAGCCCCAGCGACGGCACTATTTTTATCACTTTTCCTCGTCCTTTTATACATGGTGTAATTATTAACAAGAAGTACTATAGGGAGTTACAGCAGTCACTTTTTATTTGTCCATACCGGTATATCTACCTAGTAATGTCAACTGGATCACACCACTTGCACTGTGTAATGGAATTTATTGATACTTAACAGATGTGTAAAACTAGCCTGAGTTTTCTCTGGTCCTGTCACAATTAAGATTTAGACATTTTGACAAGAGAAATATACACCAGACATCTACAGTATCTGACCATTGTCAAACTATACATTGTTTACTATTACTTTATCTTTATATTTCATCATTACATCAACTACTTTTTGTACAACCACGTTATTTAGACTTGATTAATTAGTTGTCGACATTTGTGAAGTTGTTATCACACTTTTTTTAAAATAATCAATTTTACAGAAGTTAAAATTCATCAAAAAGCTTTGGTTTAACGTATTTGATCGAGGCGTCCAGCCTAATAAACACACACGAAGTCCATACCACCACCATGTTTAATGTACCTGGACATCCCCTCCGAAGTAAATGATATGATGCTTAGCCGTGTCGACAGATCGTCCAGCTACTACCACATCGTTCAATTTATAACGGGAGCCTGACACGCCAATCAGACGCTGACATCGGCAGTGTTGTGTCGCCATGGTTGCTGTCATTCGTCGAAAACCAGTAACTGCAATCGTGCAAGACGCATCACTAAATAAAACCGAAAGTACGGACAACATACACAGAAGATGGGTGTGAACCATGAAAGGTTTGTTTACATACTGACACCGGAAATAAACTCTGTATGTACTGCGCATGTGGTTGTAACATAACACACGTGCTTCCGTCTGAGACGGCGCGTCTAATTACCCAATACTACCCAATACCACCCAATACTACCCAATACTACCCAATACCACCCAATACTACCCAATACTACCCCATACGACCCAGTTATGAACCAAATACTTCTTTATTACTGTGAAATATCACCTTTGTAGACGTTATTTACTTCCATCTGCCATATTTTATCGGGAAATAT
>NW_018403984.1:1213121-1231309 GCF_002113885.1 Mizuhopecten yessoensis
GGGTAGTATTGGGTCATAGTCACGGCAATTCGGTGATGTTTTCGGCACCAAATCGCATATTTCCCGATAAAATATGGCAGATGGAAGTAAATAACGTCTACAAAGGTGATATTCCACAGTAATAAAGAAGTATTTGGTTCATAACTGGATCGTATGGGGTAGTATTGGGTAGTATTGGGTGGTATTGGGTAGTATTGGGTGGTATTGGGTAGTATTGGGTAATTAGACGCGCCCGTTAAAATCATGTGTATGCATCCGACGCCTAGATAAAATTTAGAAATAAGTGTTTTGAAATAAAGTGATGTCGTAAAATCAATATACTTATTTTCGGCAGTTATTGCAATACTGCGAAATTGAAGAGACAGTGGATGCTCGTAAGAGGGATGCAGAAGTGTTTGACTCTTTCAGTATGATGACGAACACTTGGCAATGAACAAGGCAATATGTGTGAAATTCTACATATCGTCTGAAATCAAGACATGAATGTTACATGCTGAAACTCGAAAATGGGAAAGAAAGACAAAAGAGATAAAGGTGTGATTCTGTAAAGATAGATTGTACGCCAAGACCTGTAACGTTAGCAGAAGACCCATACATGTCACCTGTCCCGGTTTAGGTCTCGCTGAACTACAATATTTACTATTTGGTTCTTTTGAAGGCATAGGGCACAGTCTGGTCCTTATATCTTATTATTATCATGCATACCAAATGTATCCCTCCTAAGCACAGGGGCTTGTAACAAATATATAAATGTATACGAATATGTGTACCTTTAGAGCCCCTGGCCATTGATATATGTAAACTAAAGTGAAATGAGAATTAGGTCAATGACTGAGAGTGTCACTGGTCAGGGAACTTTAGTGGCAGTACTTTGGGAAATTGCAACAGTTTATGGTGTGAATGAACTTATAAAATAATAAACCTTAATTGATCAAGTTTCACTGCACCATTGTAATATAGAAATGTCACAAATAGTTTAGCACACATTTAACTCGCAGAGTCTGCTCAGAGTGACAAATCCCTATTATGAGGATCCAGAGGTTGACATGTATGAAAACTGGTCAGGGCATTTATTTATAAAATAAGTGTATCACATCAACAAAATCATCTTTAAATTCTATGCAATAATTTCTTAGTTATTTCTACATCTATGAGTGAATGTTTTTTGTTTTTTTCAGAGGAACGGAGAGCCAATAAAAGAGCAAAGCTTGAGCATACAGAATACGTTGAGGAAGATGAAGAGGACACTAAAGATGCTGACAAAGGTTAAAACTGTCAGGAATATCTTAAATCAGGAATTGATAAGGATTAATTTGTATTTGAGATGAATCATGTAAAATTTTGATGATGACTGAGAAATCTCTTATAGAATGGAATATTCAAGTAAGAAAACCGTCTGATTTTTTTGATTTTTTTTTTACAAAGAACACATTTCCCGGAGACAACTGAAAAGATTATGCAATAATTTTTCTACCACTGCTCAATACATATATGTATACACAAACTTAAAACTGTTTCGGGTACAATTTTACAGGGCCATATAGTTTAATAAACCTGGTTCTGCTCCACTTAAATGAAGTAGGAAATTGATATTTGTCAGATGCGAAATACTACCAATCGCAAAAATCAAAAGCTGAAATTTTGTTTGTAGATTATTTTTTATTTTTTTTATAAAAGTATGTTTGTTTTGAAAAAAATAATATATGGTGTATGTATTGTTGTTTTAAGGAATCCCCAAAGCAGCGACACAAAACATTACAGAAGAAACAAAAGAGGATGAGTTTGGGGCGAAAGACTATCGTCCGATGCTTGACCTCAAGTTGGACCATGGATCAAGACCTCTCTGGGTGGTTAGTATTTGAAAATAAAAATCTAAAGTTAGATATAGATATTCATCTTAACAGCAGTTCTACATATGTGTCATATTAATTAAACACTCAAACTACAGTTGTATGGATATGAAATGAATTTTGTAAACATTTATCAAGAATCAAATGAGTCTTGCCTTGTTCCTGGCCAGTGAAATAAAATATATTTTCCCATTTCAACACATCCGAAAGTAATCGACTTTCCTTGGTGATAGAGCACAAATGTAATTTTCTTGTACTATTTGGATATTTCCTTACATTTTGTTATAAATATGCATCTTAAGGTTTTGATGTATGACACTTTCCATTTTATATAAAAAAAAAAATCTTGACATTCCATTAATTTTGTAAGTGATATTGTTGAAACTTTATAGGCCTATATCAGAACCTTCAATATAAAATGTATGCTTCTTGAGTAATAAAAGCACAAATTTATTTTTAATTCTTGTAATTTTTCAGTATTTTTATACATTTTGTTACAAGAATGCATCAAAAGAGTGTTTATGAAACTTGGAACTTAATTGAAAAAATAGGAATTACTTGAAATGCTTTTGAAAGTGCTATCATTGATGTCTTGCTGTATTATAATAGTATAATCATTTAAACTAACATCACAATTAAGTCATTTGAAGCAGTTGTGAAAGTGAAATGCTCATGAAAAATAAAAATGTGTAAATAACCATATTTATATTCATATTTCAAAAGCCAAGCTTTTTATATGCATCACATTTTTTTCAGGGACCAAATGGGCATATCTTCTTAGAGTCATTCTCACCTGTGTACAAACATGCCCATGACTTCTTGATTGCCATATCTGAGGTGAGTTAATTTATATTTCTTTAAAACTAATGGATTTGATTCTATATTCTTTTAAACTTTGAGGTGTTTTCAGTTAGCATTCATATTCAGTATAAATGCCAACTGAAAGCAGTTGAAATATTTTTATTTTACAGAAAGAAAAGTCATTTGTAAAAATGTCCTCATTTAGGTTAGATAAATTTGAATATCATGTTTGCATATTCAATAGATATAGCAGGCATCTTCCTGTAGGGAGCATCAGTGGTTTCCAATGTTACAATAATGTAGACATCAACAATCAGGTCATGGCATTCATAACTGATCTGAATGCCATCTGAAGGTTAGGATTATATAGTGACATGGTTATTCAGTGTTGAGTGTGTAGCAAACCTGGACTGGGTCAATCGTTGGCGACCAGGTAGCTCAATTGGTAGAGCGTCTGTCCAGAGTTCAGAGGGTCCCGGGTTCGAACCCCGGTCTGGCCGTGCATTTTTCCTCTCCTGTTACAAATGTATATTTGTTAGTTTGACTTCACCCCGTGGAATGAAGACGTGTTTCATATTTCAGATAACTAATTTCTCATCAGCTGCTACTGATAAATGCGGCATGATTCATTCATAAAAGAAGTATTCATTGATCAATCATTACTTCTCTTGACTTTTACAAAATATTTAATAATAAACTGTTCTAAACAACATATGACTGGTTTTTCTTTCCAGCCCGTTTGCAGGCCTCTTAATATCCACGAATACAAGCTTACTCCCTACTCTCTGTATGCTGCAGTATCTGTGGGATTGGAGACTAAGGATATTATTGAGTATCTTCGGCGTCTCAGTAAGACCACTTTGCCTACTGGTATAGAGGAATTTATAAAGGTAAGTATGTTTGAAAATTAAATATTGGTTTTAGAAATGAGAACCTGTTTGGTAACTCATTGAAGTTAACTTTTATTTTGAAGAAGATTTGTATGCCCCCTGCAACATTAAATCTGTGTCAGACAATATAATATCTCCTGGTTGTAAGTTATCTGCTACTTTAGCAGCCCAAACTACTTTTTAATTTCCACTAATAAAACCGTCACTTGGGATCCAAATACACTCTTAATTACTTTAGTTATATGAAGGATAATGTGCAATATGATATTATTAAAAAGTGAACTTTTCAAGAAAATATATTTTTAATGTTGATAATGTATATAAGTTACCCCCTTGCAAATGTTCATAGAAATAGTATGTTGTATGTTACAGTTGTGTACTCTCAGCTATGGCAAAGTAAAGCTGGTTTTGAAGCACAACCGATACTATGTGGAAAGTCAACATCCGGTGAGTAACTGTTTTAATCGAAAAATGCTCTCTTCTGAAACGTTCCGGTCAGTTTTTGTTATTATTGTTGAAATGTGATAAAATCTATAATTGACACCCAATATATATGCTTTGGAAATCATTGAAGTAATATATATATATTCCTCCCATAAGTGCTATTTGTGAAGTCACATCAAGCTCAAAGTTGATTTTATGTCTCATTACATTTGAGTTTTAAGAAACCAGATAAATCTTTTTTTCATAAAAATCATAACGCCTAAACGAAGAATCTTTTTGAAATCTTCCATATATTTTAACAATATGACCCTGTTTCTTAGGAAGTATGAAGTGGCTGAAGCAGTACAGAGTTAATCTGTGAATACATCAATGCTACCTTAAAACTGATATTTAATGTAATGTAGAGAAACAAGTAGAGGAACTTGTCTTATTCCACTTTGACCTGTATCTCTGATCTTGTGTCTGTGATAGGAAGTAATCCAGAAGCTGCTGAAGGACCCTGTCGTCCAAGAGTGTCGTTTTAGAGCGGAACAAACGGACGAACTGGTCGAGGGCCAAGTATCCACAAAGTCTGCATTACAGGTGATAACATTGACGTCCTTCTACAAATCGCCATGTCGTAATAAAAACTTCAAAAGAAGATGTTTCAGCTAAAGCCAATAAGATCATAAACATTTGTTACTTGGGCCAGAAACTCAAGGTTTGATTCATATTTCTTGTTATGTAGATACTGATTGTTCAATGTGTAAGAATATTTCCGATCTTCATTGCATCAATGTATGATCGATCGAAGTGTCATTTCAAGCGATATAAGCATTCCAACACATTATGACTTTTAATGACTTTTCAGTTGATTATGCCTTCCATACATAAATATACATGCATGTATATAGTACAATTAAATCCTGTGGAAACTCTGTATCAATGATCAATTTCCTGAAGATGGCTGCAAGTCTTGAAAGTGTTTGCGATAAACAAATGGCCAGAAGATGGCCACAAGGCTTGGAAATATTAGCAATTATCAACTATATTAATTTTACCTTATTGATGATCCTTACTGTCTTTATATGTATACATATTGCTTGATTAAAATATCTTTCAGTTGAAAATTATGTATGTTTCATGTTTGAATTGTCTTTTCAGTTGAACAAGCCTTCCAATGGAGCTGTATGTTCATCATCAGCTGATCCCATACCAGGTCCATCAGGCTCGGGGGAGGGTGGAGAGGAAACAGAACAGCCGACTGTTCCAAATGATATCTTTGATTACTATGATAAGATGGACAAGGACGAAGATGATGACCTTGAGGACACGAAAACTGTGTCGTTTGAGGTCAAACAGGAAAACATTGAAGAAATACAAAAAAGGTATAGAATAATATGTCTCAAAATATACTGGAAATATCTGTTTTCATTTATCATTTTAGCTGCCATGTTGAATGATTGCGCAGTTGGGTATGTTTAGACGAATGAGACATAGGTCTAGAATGATTATACAGAAGAAATTTTGATATTTTGATGTGCACTAAATTTACAATATGGTGTTGATGGGCTGTTCAGCATAAATCAATTTTGATACTGTCTATTGATTAAAAAACATATTATAATGACCATTATCTAGATATGGAAGATGGTTTGAAGTGTGCTGCCTCTATTTAACAGGTGTATAGAACTGGAATATCCCCTACTAGCAGAGTATGACTTCAAGAATGATACACACAACGCTGATATAAAGTGAGTACTCTGCAGCAAAAGGCTTTTCTTCATAACTTCAGAATTCTGTTTACGCATGTTCTCAGTATTTAGCAGAGTAAAGATGTGTTATATAGACACCAAAAGTTATTGTACAGCTTAACAATCTTTTATAAAATATTTCATCAATTATGGACTTTTGACGAGGTGAATATGTGGTTGTATGGTCCTGAGATAGTGATAATGACTGAGACAGAGTTGAGGTTAATATAACTTTTTCAGGTTCATATAACTGCATATTCACCAAAATATAGTCTTTAGTTGTTGTATAGATGTTAAATAATTTTTTAATCATTAAACAATATAAAACATATAAACATTATACAGAGGAAAGTGCTTCATTTGGCAGAGAGCGTTGTGACATTGCAATTGAACTGACATCATGAAGTGAATATTGACCTGCTGTTTCTAAAAATGGTCAATATCACAAATCACCGGCCTCCGCATGTTTATTATCCTGTCAGGATGTTGAAAATGTGTGTCATCTAATATAATCTATTAAGACCTGGGTTTTTTTTACACTCTTTAACTTCAGAATGGCTAAAAACATTATGATAAATATCTGAGGTGGCTGTTACATGATCAGATGCTATCAGAGACATGTGATAATACTGATATACACATTTGCATAAAATTCATACAATGAAGAATGAGAAGCATATTACAAATTGATTCAAGTTTCTGCATCAAACATACAAAGAAATATGTAATATTTTTACATAACCACAAAGCAACCAGCTGTATAATATGGTCAGAATTTTCCCAGATTTCTTATTATCTTTTCTATAATTTCAGCATGGACCTCAAGCCATCCACAGTGTTACGACCTTATCAAGAGAAAAGTCTAAGGAAGATGTTTGGAAATGGCCGAGCCCGCTCTGGAGTTATTGTCCTCCCTTGTGGTAAGAGCTATTCATAAATCTCCTGAAAAGACTCCAGCAATATAAAAAGGCTATCACTTGATAAGTAGATTCAGTCTTAGTGTCCGTGGAGATGGAGCGTGTTATAGTTTCAAAAGAGCTACCTAAAGTAAAGATTTTAAGTACCTGTGCCTTTGTATACAGCATTGTCTTTGCACTAAATATTGTACGCCATGACATATTGTGTAATTGAATTGATTAGCGGAGAAGCAATCAAGGCCTGATCAAGAACTTAAACTTGAAGAACACAACATCTGGAAGAATGTTAATATGCTGGAACCCACTTGATCAACTAGGTATACTCGACCAACAAGGTTAAAGTTCCTTGTTGAAGGAAACACCATATTGATGATGAAGTTGTACCACTAATCTTCTGATTTTGTTCAGCAGCAGAATCTGCCATTGTAGAGATCATGCTGCTTTGACCGTCTTTGTTCCATAAAGGGTGGGAGAAAAGGAAATTGTGTAAATACTAACAATAAATTGAATGTTACCTTGTATTATTTTTGTCAGCTATAACGGTATTGTTCTATACTTTGTAGGTGCTGGTAAGACTCTGGTAGGTGTCACTGCGGCCTGTACTATCAGCTATAACGGGATTGTTCTATACTTTGTAGGTGCTGGTACGACTCCGGTAGGTGTGGCCGCGGCCTGTTCTATCAGCTATAACGGTATTGTTCTGTACTTTGTAGGTGCTGGTAAGACTCTGGTAGGTGTAACCGCGGCCTGTACTGTCATATATAACGGTATTGTTCTATACTTTGTAGTTGCTGGTAAGATTCTGGTAGGTGTGACCGCGGCCTGTTCTATCAGCTATAACGGTATTGTTCTATTCTTTGTAGGTGCTGGTAAGACTCTGGTAGGTGTAACCGCGGCCTGTACTGTCAGCTATAACGGTATTGTTCTATCCTTTGTAGGTGCTGGTAAGACTCTGGTAGGTGTCACTGAGGCCTGTACTATCAGCTATAACGGTATTGTGCTATACTTTGTAGGGGCTGGTAAGACTCTGGTAGGTGTGACCGGGGCCTGTACTGTCAGCTATAACGGTATTGATCTATACTTTGTAGGTGCTGGTAAGACTCTGGTAGGTGTAACCGCGGCCTGTACTGTCAGCTATAACGGGATTGGTCTATACTTTGTAGGTGCTGGTAAGACCCTGGTAGGTATGACCGCGGCCTGTACTGTCAGCTATCACGGTATTGTTCTATCCTTTGTAGGTGCTGGTAAGACTCTGGTAGGTGTCACTGCGGCCTGTACTATCAGCTATAACGGTATTGGTCTATACTTTGTAGGTGCTGGTAAGACTCCGGTAGGTGTAACCGCGGCCTGTACTGTCATATATAACGGTATTGTTCTATACTTTGTAGGTTCTGGTAAGACTCTGGTAGGTGTGACCGGGGCCTGTACTGTCAGCTATAACGGTATTGTTCTATACTTTTTAGGTGCTGGTAAGATTCTGGTAGGTGTGACCGCGGCCTGTTCTATCAGCTATAACGGTATTGTTCTATTCTTTGTAGGTGCTGGTAAGACTCTGGTAGGTGTCACCGCGGCCTGTACTATCAGCTATAACGGTATTGTTCTATGCTTTGTAGGTGCTGGTAAGACTCTGGTAGGTGTCACTGAGGCCTGTACTATCAGCTATAACGGTATTGTTCTATTCTTTGTAGGTGCTGGTAAGACTCTGGTAGGTGTCACTGCGTCCTGTACTATCAGCTATAACGGTATTGTTCTATTCTTTGTAGGTGCTGGTAAGACTCTGGTAGGTGTGACCGCGGCCTGTACTATCAGGAAGCGGTGTCTGTGTCTGGCCACTTCAGGTGTGGCTGTGGAACAGTGGCGCTCTCAGGTGAGTCAAAGGCATCCCGTCAGCCAATGTATTCACCAAGTAGTTGTATTTATTCCTACGGGAGGTAAATTTAACCTCTGACTACGGGAGGTAAATTTAACCTCTGACTACGAGAGGTAAATTTAACCTCTGACTATGGGAGGTAAGTGTAACCTCTGACTACGGGAGATAAATTTAACCTCTGACTATGGGAGGTAAGTTTAACCTCTGACTATGGGAGGTAAGTTTAACCTCTGACTATGGGAGGTAAATTTAACCTCTGACTATGGGAGGTAAATTAAACCTCTGACTATTGGAGGTAAATTTAACCTCTGACTACGGGAGGTAAATTTAACCTCTGACTACGGGAGGTAAATTTAACCTCTGACTATGGGAGGTAAGTGTAACCTCTGACTACGGGAGATAAATTTAACCTCTGACTATGGGAGGTAAGTTTAACCTCTGACTATGGGAGGTAAGTTTAACCTCTGACTATGGGAGGTAAATTTAACCTCTGACTATGGGAGGTAAATTAAACCTCTGACTATTGGAGGTAAATTTAACCTCTGACTACGGGAGGTAAATTTAACCTCTGACTACGGGAGGTAAGTGTAACCTCTGACTACGGGAGATAAATTTAACCTCTGACTATGGGAGGTAAGTTTAACCTCTGACTATGGGAGGTAAGTTTAACCTCTGACTATGGGAGGTAAATTTAACCTCTGACTATGGGAGGTAAATTAAACCTCTGACTATTGGAGGTAAATTTAACCTCTGACTACGGGAGGTAAATTTAACCTCTTACTATTGGAGGGAGATTTAACCTCTGACTATGGGAGGTAAGTTTAACCTCTGACTATGGGAGGTAAATTTAACCTCTTACTATTGGAGGTAAATTTAACCTCTGACTATGGGAGGTAAATTTAACCTCTGACTATTGGAGGTAAATTTAACCTCTGACTATGGGAGGTAAGTGTAACCTCTGACTACGAGAGATAAATTTAACCTCTGACTATGGGAGGTAAGTTTAACCTCTGACTATGGGAGGTAAATTTAACCTGGGAGGTAAGTGTAACCTCTGACTATGGGAGGTAAATTTAACCTCTGACTACGGGAGGTAAATTTAACCTCTGACTACGGGAGATAAATTTAAACTCTGACTATAAGGGAGGTAAATTTAACCTCTGACTATGGGAGGTAAATTTATCCTCTTCCACCTGGGCATAGCGAAGCTTTACATGTACACTATTTATGTAAGTTTTGATTAAATTTTGGTAAACTGGATACGTTTTACAACAAGCATGATACAAGTTGTACACTTATATTAATTGCTCTTGTTGGCCCAGACGAAATTTGTAGGTGTTATAATATGAGAGGAAAACTGGTGAAAGGTCATGTGGTTCAACTGTAGACCTCATACCTTGTAGCGTCCGATCGTGTTTATCTTAGAATTTGAATGTGCTAACCACCATGCTACCCGGTGGTTTTATAGTAGATTTATTAACTTTTAATAATGAAGTGCCCAAAGTAAAATTTGTCATTGTCATAATCCCTTGGTATCTAAAATTGCTTTATTCGTTATGGATTGGTAATTTTAGAGGTTGAGGTAATGAAGAGAGAAAGTACTGTTGTTCATTCTAACACACAACACATGTTTTGATTGGATATGGACCATGTTCTAATCTGCAATAGAATCATGATCAATCGTGTTACACTCCTCCCATCGCACTTAAGCCACGCCCTGTTTCTAACCAAAGCAATATGGCATCAAGCTTGCCTTTTATAGTGAAATCCCACTGATAAGGCTAGCAGGCAACAAAACAGAAAGGACCGATGAAATGTATTTGTTCAATAAATTAAAATGTAAAAAGTAAACATTCCTTGTTCTTACCTCCAATATATTACTGAAACGTTCGTTCCATCTGTGTGAAGGGACCTAGTTAGATTCAAAATCAAATGAAATATTTCTCATACATGTGTCTTCACAAATCTAAACAAATAATCAGCAATTTTGTCGATACGCACAGATTGGCATGCATACTGACATTGAAATGTAAGAATTTGGTCAATACTAATCCAACTGTGTCGTATGAACTTCGGTAACGGGACGTTCACGAACAATCCAAATATTCCACCTAGTCAACAAACAGATGGAGTGCTCGCCAGTATGGGCTGAGCCAGATAACCAACTGTTGAAAGCTTCTTTCTGATTGGTCAGTCCAATGCAAAATGATGCGCTGCCAGCACAGGTCACAGGCTACTTTACTATGTATTTGTAGCAAGGTTTCTAAACATTTTAGCATATTATATTTGTTAAGGTGTGTTAGAATGGGGATCGTAGGTTGTTTTTCGTGTCTATACTGGCGATTAGAACATGAAATCTGGTTTAAACTCAAGCACCTATCGGTCGAGAGTTAAATCCAAATTTCATGTTCTAATCACCAGTAATGAGTATAGCTACTCAAAACAATGTACTATCCCTTAAATGAAACACATTTATAGCAAACCATCAGGATATCTAAGAAAATGGTTATGTATCGGGGAAAACTTGTTATAGGGTTTAGGGGACACAAAAGATTTTGTGATAAGTAAGAACTGGAAGTAAATGTTTAGTAAACATGCTTCATGGTACTTGTATAACTAATAGCTTACCCAAGTAATGTAATTTCCTTCAATTTCCTTTCAGTTTAAAATGTGGTCAACAGCAGATGACAGCATAATTTGCAGATTCACATCTGATGCCAAAGACAAACCAATTGGTAAGTCACTTCAAAGCTCTTTAGTAATGTGACCATACACTCTATTTCATGATGATGTTCAAGCCAAGCAAAGCGGTAGACCAAAATAAGCCAAAGACCCTCTGCATGTGAAAATATGTTGGTTTACTTTAAAGCCATTGGTAAAGCTTAAAAGGTATGCCTATTTTTGATAACTGTTTATCTAGTCAGTATACCTGTGTGTTTATGAGCTCGAGGGTGATTGTGCATTTGTCCTGTGATTGCCTGGGTGATTGTTTGTGACTGTATTTATTTCCTGTGGTTGCCTGGGTGATGGTTTGTGACTGTATTTATTTCATGTGGTTGCCTGGGTGATGGTTTGTGAATGTATTTATTTCCTGTGGTTGCCTGGGGGATGGTTTGTGCCTGTATTTATTTCCTGTGGTTGCCTGGGAGATGGTTTGTGACTGTATTTATTTCCTGTGATTGCCTGGGTGATGGTTTGTGACTGTAGGGGGTTCCTGTGATTGCCTGGGTGATGGTTTGTGTCTGTATTTATTTCCTGTGGTTGCCTGGGCGATGGTTTGTGACTGTATTTTTTTCCTGTGGTTGCCTGGGTGATGGTTTGTGAATGTATTTATTTCCTGTGGTTGCCTGGGGGATGGTTTGTGACTGTATGTATTTCCTGTGGTTGCCTAGGTGATGGGTTGTGACTGTATTTATTTGCTGTGGTTGCCTGGGTGATGGTTTGTGACTATATTTATTTCCTGTGGTTGCCTGGGTGATAGTTTGTGACTGTATTTATTTCCTGTGGGTGCCGGTGGGATGGTTTGTGACTGTATTTATTTCCTATGGTTGCCTGGGTGATTGTTTGTGACTGTATTTATTTCCTGTGGTTGCCTAGGTGATGGGTTGTGACTGTATTTATTTCCTGTGGTTACCTGGGTGCTGGTTTGTGACTGTATGTATTTCCTTTGGTTGCCTCGGTGATGGTTTGTGACTGTATTTATTTCATGTGGTTGCCTGGGTGATGGTTTGTGAATGTATTTATTTCCTGTGGTTGCCTGGGCGATGGTTTGTGACTGTATTTATTTCCTGAGGTTACCTGGGTGATGGTTTGTGACTGTATGTATTTCCTGTGGTTGCCTAGGTGATGGGTTGTGACTGTATTTATTTGCTGTGGTTGCCTGGGGGATGGTTTGTGACTGTATTTTTTTCCTGTGGTTGCCTGGGTGATGGTTTGAGACTGTATTTATTTCCTGTGGTTGCCTAGGTGCTGGTTTGTGACTGTATTTATTTCCTGTGATTGCCTGGGTGATGGTTTGTGACTGTATGTATTTCCTGTGGTTGCCTAGGTGATGGTTTATGACTGTATTTATTTGCTGTGGTTGCCTGTGTGATGGTTTGTGACTGTATTTATTTCATGTGGTTGCCTGGGTGATGGTTTGTGAATGTATTTATTTCCTGTGGTTGCCTGGGCGATGGTTTGTGACTGTATTTATTTCCTGGGGTTGCCTGGGTGATGGTTTGTGACTGTATGTATTTCCTTTGGTTGCCTAGGTGATGGTTTGTGACTGTATTTATTTCCTGTGGTTGCCTAGGTGATGGTTTGTGACTGTATTTATTTGCTGTGGTTGCCTGGGTGATGGTTTGTGACTGTATTTATTTCCTGTGATTGCCTGGGTGATGGTTTGTGACTGTATTTATTTCCTGTGGTTGCCTAGGTGATGGTTTGTGACTGTATCTATTTCCTGTGGTTGCCTAGGTGATGGTTTGTGACTGTATTTATTTCCTGTGGTTACCAGGCTGCTCCATCTGCATCAGTACCTACTCTATGTTGGCACACAGCCAGAAGCGGTCCTGGGAGGCTGAGAAGGTGATGGAGTGGATGCAGAGTCAGGAGTGGGGACTCATGGTCCTAGATGGTACGGACACTGAGTATAGTGAAACCTGTCTGATCTGAACCCTGAGTATTCCGACCTGTTCAATCTAACATAATACTGTAAAACTATTTCTAATGAAAACAACCAGATAAGGCTTGTATGTTTGATGTCCTGTCTTATCTGAACTGTATGTTTAGCCCAAAAAGGGATGCATTTGTCAGGTTTCATAATATTTAATATTAGCTTTATTTTAATTTGGTGTTTAAAGATCATTAAACCTTAGTTTTTCCAGTGTCTTGAGTGTATTACATTTTCATATGTCTTTAAATTGTCAAGATACCAGTTTTTGACCATTAAATATGATTTAAATTTTATTAAGAGAAAAATTTGTATTATATTAAATGAAATTGTCTCATACATTTTAAACTTTACTGAGGATAATTTTAATGTCAGATTTGAAAACCAGGTTGAATATGTAGTAATTTATATTCATTTGAAAATTACTTATTTCTCTAGCCTTAAGTTTTGTCTGTCTTTCAGAGGTACAGACCATACCTGCTAAGATGTTCCGGCGAGTTTTGACCATTGTGAATGCCCACTGTAAGCTTGGATTGACTGCAACACTGGTCCGAGAGGATGACAAAATCGCTGACCTAAACTTCCTGATTGGACCAAAATTGTATGAGGCCAATTGGATGGAGCTACAGAACAAAGGCTACATTGCAAGGGTGCAATGTGCAGAGGTAAGGTCTGCCAAAAAATACTGTTAACTCATTAACCCCTGAAGACACATTTGAACTCTTCCAATTCAAATGTTGGAATAGTTCATTATGAAATTTCAGGGGTGAATGAGTTAAAACGACAATTTGTTTTACTGTTTCAGTGTTTTGAGCTTTGTGAAAAATAGCACTGTATTTGTATTCAGCATTTACCTGTTAATTCATAGGACCCATCCTCACCTAGCTTGGTATACATGTAGCATCCCCTACCAACATTTCTTTTAAAGATCTATGTACCACTGCCCAAAAACTGTACCTATACACTTGACACAAATATTTTGCTGACATAACTATAGCTTGATAAAATCATTTCTAAAAAAGAAAACAATTCCAGGAAAAATAATAGAGATAATAAAGAAAAAAATAATCAACATTATTGTTCCGAGTGATCAAATGGCGCTACAATTATTTTCAAAACGAACAAAGGGGAGGTTACTCTTTGTATGAAAAACGTTAGTGGAAATCTCTAGTGTTTTGCCTGCATTGGACAGGGATCCTCAAAACAGTACTAATCCTGATGGGGATATTTGATATTTTTTGACATGAAGAACTACTTTTGAAAGGAGTTAACATCGACAAAAATCACAGGGATGATGTAGCACTTATCTGTGCAAAGTGCATGATTTTAGCCCACCATCAAATGATGGACGGCTATTCAAATCACCCTTTGTCCTTGATCCATGGTCCAACCGTCATTCCCTCTGTCCTGAAACAATTTTTCTTACCGCTATTTTCTCAGAAAGTGCAAGAGAGATCTTTCTCAAATTTCATATGAAGGTACCTAATGCTTAGTTTTGCGTATCAAATTTTTGGACTGATCAAAAAACAAAGATGGCCGACAGGTCAGGCACATGGTGGCGCCCTTGCTGACTGGTCATTGTTCTTGTTGTTTCAAATAATTTCATTCAGAAAACAAGCACTTTTCAAATGCAAAATTTAATGTTATCTATTCATTTGAAAATGAAGATTTCAAACATGTGCCTGTTGGTTGTTTTTTGAGGTTATCATTTTGTTACTCTAAAAGCAAACAAGGCTTGTGGCAGGCAGTGAAAAGCTTGAATCTGGTCTTTTATAGGTTTGGTGCCCTATGACCCCGGAATTTTATAGAGAATACCTGAATACAAAATCAATGAAGAAAATGGTAAGTAATACTTGATGTTAGTTTGGTTTTGTTCTTAAGCTCTGTCTGTTGTTTTACAAGTGAGCTTATCGATTATTGTATATCAAATTAAGAATCGATCCAGGAGTAGAGCCAACGCCGTTATTGTAGTTCAGGTTCGGTGGGTTCCGTTATCCCTTGCCTGGATACCAACCAGTATGCAGGGCGATTGAAGAATAGGAAAATAAGCGTAGGAGTCAATCGCAACAAGCTCAGGATAAGTTGAATCTTATTTATTGGATATGTCAAATTAAGAATGTGTTAAAGGGTCAAATCTTACTTTACACACCAAATTTCCATTTTTGTCCAGTTGTTTTATATGTTATTTATAGTGATTACTGTCATATAGTTTAGTACAGTTCACAAAGTGAGTTCAGTCTAGTTGAAATATTGATGCACCTTACCTTTGGCACCTAACTATTTTCTGATCCTGATCATTTTGACAACAGTCTTTTGATGATTAACTCAAAAAGAAGGCACCTTTCATGAACCCAGGATATTGTTAAATGTAGAGACCAAATCCAAAAACTATGCTTTTTAGTTTTATAATGAATTTTATGATTCCAGATTTCTTAACCTGATTTGAAATGTTTGAAATATTTCATAAAAGATGTATGACAATTGTGCAAATAACATATATCTCGATACTATTGTGTCATGTGAAATTCACTCTGGCACCCAAACAGGAATATTTAAAACTGTTAAAGCTGATGACTCAAAGTTTCCGTTCCAGTATAAGCTGGATAATAATAGATAACCAAATAATAGATTATTGACAACTTATACAATAGTTGCAATACACCAATATTTCTGAAAAAGAAATCATGTTTTAATGCTGTTAATGTAACACATTAATCAAAGGACTTCTCGTTGAATTGCAGCTGCTTGCTATCATGAATCCAAACAAGTTCCGGTCCTGTCAGTTCCTGATACGCTACCATGAGCGTCGTAACGACAAAATCATCGTGTTCTCGGACAATGTATTTGCCCTGAAAAACTATGCCATCCGACTGAACAAGTAAGATTGACAGAGACACTTGTCAGTATAATCACAAACACAATTATAAGTTCAGTGTTACGATAGAACGTTTTATTTGATTACAGGGTTAATTTTATTTTGTTGACCATTTCCTGGCTAGGTGAATTTAATGTGTTCTTGAACTTTTCAACTTAATAAATCCACACTCTACAGGTAAGTACTTTGAAAACAGCAAATCTTTTATCAATGCAGTTAAATGGTTAACAGTAAGTTGGTATTAATTCATGTATACATAAATACATGTGTCTTAATTTAAATGTTAATCAAGGTACAGGATAACACACTTATAATGAACCTATGAAATTAGCTTATTTTAAGTAAATTGTTGAAAGTATAAGTATGTTTATGGTGTGTTCTACTGTACGTAGAACTATATATTTATGTAACATAAAATATCTTGGGCATCATTAAATTTACTGACTGTCCTAAATCTGGAGCACACTTTCATTTAATTGAAGAATTTGATGTATCCTAAGTGAGAGTGACCTTAAATTATTTTGATATGTTCTCTTTTGTTTCTGTATGACAATTTAATTGATATATTTGACTACTCATTGTTTATATGGGGTATCCATGAAAGTTTGTACCACCAAACAATCTAAATTGCTTCAAGCCACGAAAGAAAATACCCACCAATATTCCTTGTCTTAACTGTAAAAATGTTTCAAAAAAAGTTTTTTTTTATTTTTTTATCCCCAAATCAATGAAGTTGGCGGGGTATTATATACAAATGGAGTCTGTCCGTCCGGTTAAAAAGAAAAGGTATCATCCATGAATACCTTACTACAATTGCTACCACTTCAATACTTTCATGATTGATGCATCTAGGGTGGCTCTACTGATTGCATGTTTGGGATGCTGAATTTGACCTACATTTCATGCTTCAGTGACTTTGTGACAAATAATAAGTTGCTTTTATATTGACTTGTACACTAAGAGTGGGGATATCAATATCAATGATGGCGTCTTGTTTTTTCATTGAAATAGATGTCTTTTTTACAATCTTTTTTACAATCACAATTAGAGATTGTTTAATTTTTTATGCAAAAATATATTAAAAAGAATGCTGTTTAATTTTTATTTAAAATAGTATTAAAATGTGTGTGATTTGTCCCTGCCAGACCCTACCTGTATGGACCTACATCACAGGGGGAGCGCATGCAGATCCTACAGAACTTCCAACACAACCCCAAGGTCAACACAATCTTTGTGTCAAAAGTAAGCACTCCTATTTATATGTACAATGTACTGTAACATACAGGTGTCCAGCTGTATAAGTCACATTTACATGTGTCTAGTGTGGGAAGAGCTATCATTCTATCTAAATCACATTCAGTATGGATTGTGTTTGCATTACACTTTATGCTAGCATAAATTATAAACATGAATCATCATAATTTCATTTATACAAATTTTCACTGCAATTTAATTTTCACCTTTTTTAACCCTCCGTTATAAGGGCAAATTTATCATTACAGCAAATTTAATTCAACTACATGATATACATAGTAGTTAAATGTGAAGGGCAAAATTAACACTGAGCGAAAATTGGTTTCATGGGCAAAGGACGAAAGTCTGACTGGGCGAAAAAAATCTTTGTATACAGTATTAAAGGTTCAAGTATTCTGTTAACTCTATATTTAGTCTTTATACAAGAGCAGCCGACACACTTTTTTGTGTAGGCATTGTTTATTTCCCATGGTCATTGTAACCAATGTGGTCTTGTTAGGTCACCTGAGCTTTGCTCAAGTGACCTATTCTAATCGCTTTCCGTCCGTCGTTGTCCGTCTTGCGTCGTGCATAAACTTTTTACATTTTCAACTTCTTCTCAAGAACCAGTGGATGGATTTTTTTCAAACTTGGTCAGAATCATCCTTGGTAGATGAGGCTACAAAATTGTAAAATTGGGATTCCTACCCCAACCCCTGGGGACAGGGTGGGGCCCCAAAGGGAAAATTAACCAATATTTCAAAAATCTTCTTCTCCAGACTCAGAGGTACTACACTCATTTTCTCTGCATGGAAAGAAAGATCATCAGGGGCTTTACTTAAATTGTAAATTTCAGGACCCCCGAGCTATCCGTTCTCCCTTGGGGAGGGGGTAAAGTTTACTATAGTTTATATAGGGAAA